>NW_027526460.1:21093107-21194165 GCF_048455015.1 Haemaphysalis longicornis | reverse complement strand
GTTGGTGATTACTGGCAGGGCTCTTACATTTCGAATTTTCAACCGCAGAATGAGAGAAATGAGAGAGAGAATGAGATAGATTTTTAATTCCTATTTAGGAGGAGTTAATACGAGCGTAAGGTATCACGGCAAGTGATGGACGTGTCTATAAATAAGCGAGCACGCCCACTTCTTCTCAATCTGCTTTTTTCTTTAGTGAGTCGCGGGAGACACGGCAGTTTTCCTCCTTTTTTTTCTCTCTTCCGCATTACTTCCTTTGGGGCTTTTATTCCCGCCCCTCCCCCATCCCCAATCCTCGCAGAATAGCATGTAGGCGACAGCAAGCCGGCAGACCTCCCAGCTTTAGTCTAACACAGAGCTCTTCTCTCATCTCCAGCTTGAGGAGAGAGAGATCGTCGACCGCACTCCCAATTCCCATGCATCACTGACTCAATATCCCTAACTGCCTGCTGTGGAGAGGGATAGTAGTACCCCTCCAAAGGAAGGCAATCCGCGTGCCCCTTTTGCCTTACCGTGGTCCATTAATCTACTGCATGTCGGTCAGCACTCATGCTCCGCTGCTTAATTGCCAAGTTGTGTAGCGGAACCCGACCCCTAATCATCGCGCTCACGCTACGAGCAGCCATCTCCCGATCTATGAGGAGCGGCCGGGGTCGAACGGCGCTGAGCGCAAAAGAACATATATCGCCATCTTCTGGTTCGCTTTCAGCACCAGTGGCGTTCGGCCTTCTCGATTATCAGTCCCGGATCGTCCACGGAATGCCCGGGACGCGATCCGGCGCTCAGTTTTCCCATGCATTCCTACGGGACCTCCGGTCCGAAGGCAATCCTCGGACTGCCCGTGGACCATCCGGGGCTGGCAAATCGAAGAGGCCCATTGTTTTGACAGAGCCTTGCACCCTGTGAAGAGGAAAGTCCAGCGAAGCTGGCGCTCTGGTGGGATTTGCTATGATGCGGTTTTGCTACATTGGGGATTAGCTATGTTTAATTGCAAGGGCAGTGGCGCGATCGCCACGTTACGGACACAGGACACACGTGACTGGTGGGTAAAGACAATGACGTTTTATTGTAGCGCGGCTACGCCAATCACAGCGTAGGCTCTAGTGCGCCGCAAAGGGGGCCGCCGAATAGCACGCGGCATTGCACAATGTCGGGAGAGGGGGGGAGACGACTCGGGAAGGAGGCGGTGGAGAAGAGTGAGTTCATGACTTTATTGCGCCCGAGACGGGGGAAAGGGAATAAGTGAGGTGGGAGTCCCTGTCATTCTTCCCCCCTCAGACGGCGGCCAGTAGTCCTTGTGCCGTGGCGGCGTCTTCGGCCATCTGGACGGCCCGGAGTTGAGCGTCCGGATCTGAACTGAGCGGCACGGTCTCCCACTTCTCCGAGGAAGTGATGCTTAATGCTTGAAGTGTGCTGTTGACTTTAAGGGGGCAGGCCCACGAAATGTGTTCAAGGTCGGCCCTTGATGAACATAATTTACACTTAGTTTTGTTGAGCCCGGGGTAACGATGGCTGTACGTCACCGGGTTCGGAAGGTTGTAGGACTGAAGAGGACGCCAGGCTACTGACTGTCACTTTTCCAAGGTGCGATGAGCTGAGGGATATCTGATCCTCCCTAATCGCTAATGATCAATTATTAACGTGGTGGTGTATCCTATTCTCCCTCCGCCGATGACCGCGCTTCACTGTGCAACACGTGATGTGGGAAAGCCAGCCTACAAAGCCCAGGCTTACACCGATCCCCTTAAAGTCGGCGTCACCACGTAACACCAATACATTGCTGGGAAAATATTCTGCCACGGGCAATATATATGGTCGTATCAAAATGTGGAGGCCCTAGAACTTTATTTACATTTTTTACAATTTTTTTCCATACGTCGAAAATTGTTTGTCTACGTTCGGTCTGTCTCTGGAAACGATCTGCTGGATTTGAGCCATAGATATCTCCGCTGTAAAATGACACGCCGCTCTAACTTGTAGCTTTGTGGGAGCTTCAATTGTAACGGCGTGGGTTCGAGCCTCCGCAATTCTACGCTTTTTTTTTCGAGGTCGAGCGAGTTTTATGTAAAAAAGTTGTAAATCAATACGTGTACCCATCTTTGATAAAGCGTAAGAGTGGTTCAATATGTTTTAGATTGCTTTAGGCGCAGTGTGGAGCCTATCGCCGTATTTAGTTGATACTTGGCACCTTGCAGGAGGGGCCGTCTTTGTACTGTTAAAAACAATGGAATGTCGCGGCCGGGTCATGGAACGCGGCCGGGCTAAGGCGTTGCGTTGCTGAGCACGAGGTCGCGGGTTCGATTGCCGCTTTTCTGATGGAGGCGAAAAGCGAAAACGCCCGTGTGTACGAGCTTTCGGCGCACGTTAAAGATCCGCAGGAGGTCAAAATTAATCCGGAGCCCTCCACTACGGCGCGCCTCATCGCCTGCGTTGCGTCTGCGCGTTAAACCCTTACAATCAAAATCAATCGTGGTGATGACGGTGTATCATGGAGTGCCAGAGAGGCAAGCATGCGTCGTGTCCTGTGGTAGCAACCTGGCGGCCTTTCACGGCGTGCCGTTAGCTTCACGAGCGAAAAAGCCCGTCTGAGATACGCGCAGGCGGGTTGCTCCTTTTGCGCGCTCTACTTGTGTCGAGAAGAACAGCGTCGTCTCAGTCGGGGTCGTTTGCAGAGACAGCGCAGTGCACGGCGTGTTGTCAAAACAGACGAGCTCAATGAAAGGTGGCACTCGGCCAAGGGCGGTCGCTTCTCCCCCGTATCGTCGTTTCTTGTAACGCCGCGAGCTCTGGCTGCTGCTGCGTGAAGAGCCGCCTGGAGTGTACGTAGATGAAACATGATGAGGGAATGATCTGCATATGAACAAACAGCCCCACCCTCGCCCTTTTTTTAAAGCGAAAGCTTTTTCAGTGGGAGTCGATGGTGTCTTGTCGAAAGATTAATGCATTTCCCCGTAGACCGGTTGGTGGAACAAAAAGTTCTGACTTGAAAATTCAGCTTGGACGAAAACCACTGGACTTAGGGAATTTTCAAGTCGATATTAACCAACTCGCCCAAACCCAAGCAATTTTACGATAATATCTGATAATATCTCTGGACACACAGCGCGTGCGTGAAACCAGGCTTCTATTTTGTCAAAACGTTTGTTTCAAAGTTGCGAAAAAGGAACGGTTTCAGATAAGACAGTGTATACACATCGATCATAAAAGAGTACAATAGTATACTGTTATGTCATAAACCACGTATCGGTATACATTGAGGTCGTTCGTAGATGCGTCCACATAGTGCGCGAAAAAATCATCGCATGAGTTCGTTTTTCGTTTGCGATTTGGGTCTTTGAAGCTTTGGCGATCGATTGGGCGCACTTTCAGTGAAGGTAGGTCGCACTTCTAGCTTTTAGGCTCCTCTCAACTTTCCTTAGGAAGGGGTGGTAAATTTTTCTTACCTGCGTGGCTCGAAAAGGTACTTGTTTAAAGTGATCGAGTGGAGCAGCAAAACGGTGTCAAGATGCGTATGCGCGGCCAAATTGGGGAATGTCTTCCTCAAAGCGTGCTACGCCTTCGCTTGTGCCATCGCGCTCCCTACGCGTGAGGTAGTCATTGTGAGCGCAGCGCTAGTCACCGGCATGACCTTTTGAAAGCTTCGCATGTAGGAAACCCTTGCATAATTCCCTTCTCCACCTTTGAATCTGTTTGTTGTTCTCTGGCCACTGGTGATATATATGTTTTCGCCTCATTTAGAATATACCCTATTGTCAGCGCGCCGTTGTCACGTCATTGTGTGGCTTTTTTTTAGCTCTTACTAAACGCCCCAAGTGCAATAGCCACAAATTGTGAGCAACGAAGACGCCTGTGTGCACGATGTGCGTGTTGGGAACCGGAGGTTGTCCAAAAAAATTAGCTCGGCTATGCCAGGATATGGTAAAGTTCAGCTGGTTATTCTTAGGTTTCCTGGTTGTCTAGGATTAGCTGATTATCATGCGTACTGCTGCTAAAACGATTTCTAATCCAGTCAAATCCAATCCCACACAATACAATCGTGGCGGCGGCGGCTCCGGTGCGCCAGCTGTGCTGCAGTGAACCAGAATACTTAGCTTAGCTGTGTACCTTGATACGTCACTGATCCTCGCGCATGCGCAGCACGGCTCTCCAGGAGCCACGCGAAACTTCTCAACCTCGGCCAGTGTAGCTCACGCTACAAAATATTATGAGCTCTTCATCCTGGCACAAGTGCGAGACGTTGGCGTTTAAATACAGAGCATAAAATGGGGCTACGGGCTCCAAAAAATATGCCCAGATTGGCGCGAAAGCGGCAAAATCCCCCCCCCCCCCCCTTTCTATGTCGATATAAAAGCGAAGGACAGGCGTGTCGTCGGACGCAGCGAACGCAGCGCCGCAGTGCCGCGCGCCCAAAGATGCCCGAGCGGATCGATGGCATGCGACGAGGGTTGCCGCGCGCGCGGTCGGCGCCGAGCGTTAGCAGAGCAGTCGGCGGCGCCGCCGCAACGTGCCACCTGCCTGAAACCGCGCTCCGCTTTCAAAATCATCTTGTGCTTGACACATGGCAGCTGTGAACGTCGAGGAAGCGTGGCTGGAAGCGACGTCGTCGGTGACAAATGAGGGAGTCCCCTCTGCGCGCGCATCTGGCGTCCGGGTTCGAGGTTTCTCTGTCTCGGGTTCGATTCCACAGGTTGTGTGCAATCTGGAGACACTTTTGACGATTTTGTTCTGGGCTGTCACTTTCGGGGGAAGGAAAGACCGCGCGCGGCGCTGATTGGCTGGTCTCGCGCTGCTTCGAGGTGTTCGACAGCGAAGTTTAGCTTTGCGGCTGAACCCAACTTTTTAAGCGAAGCCAGCAGCTATGTGCGCAGTGCGAACGTAGGGGAAACCTGCGTGCTTTTATCTGTACTTAAGCAACCGACATGCAAGGGTTTAGGCAATATTTCCTTTCAAAGGGTGATAGGGGGTGGGGCGAGACAGAAGTCCATTCTGCGTAAGTTCGGCGTGCGATAGAAAAAGGAATTATCTGTAGTTGGTAGTGGTGATAAGCTGAGTCAGTGGCTTCGTTTATTCTGCTCCCCTCCCCCCCCCCTGCTATTTGCAAAACCCGAACCGCCCCCCCCCCCCCCCCTTATTAGCGTATGCCACTGCCGTCGAGGCGCTGTCCGTCGCGCGAACTATAGTGTACTGCTGCGCGAACCGGTGAGTAGCGCAGAAAACAAGAAGGCTGCCCCTGGTATTCTGTAAACTAACTGATTCAAACAGTAGCCATCGCGACGTAGGTGGTTGTGCAAATCTTTAGCGGCAAACGTGACATCATGACCGGAAGTGACGTCACACCAGGAAGGGAGGACATGTCTGATATGGTGACTCATAGCGAAAGCTTACGTTAAAGCAAAGCCAGCAACGCCCTATGATTTACACGACGAGGCAGTTAAGACCTTCCTATCTGTGCGTTTGTAGCCGACATGACAGCGTCCGTCACGTGACCCCGTGGAGCTGCGCAGACAAAGAGGTCGCCGGAAGGGTGCTGCGGGGTCACCCTATCAAAAGGAGGTTGATGCAGATATTCGACCGCAGAGTGAACGTCAAAACCAGAAGCAATATCACAACAGGAAATTGCGTTGTCATTGATAGCGTGGCCAGAAGTGACGTAAGTGCAAGCTGTGAGGTCGCTTAGCTTCTCGGTGACATTTTCTCCTTCAACGTCATTGCAGTGCACGCAGTGCTGTGAAGTAGTGAACGGGTACAGAGGCCGAAGAGAGACTGTAAGAGACGCTAAGTTCTCGCTCATATCAGAGAGTTTTAGTATATCGGAAAGCGCCACGTTAGCGCGCCCATAGCGTTAGCGGGCACGCTAACCGTCGCGTAACGAGGCGCTATCCGTTTGCGATTGCGGCGCGCAAACGTTAACGCCACAGGTAAAACGCTATACTAAAACTCTCTATTGTGCTCACTGCCCAAGAAACTTCTCATTCCAACACCACGCAGTATGGCTGACCATTGAATTTTCGCTCCCAAGGGCGCCTACTGAATAAGGCATAGCGGTCCAACCTCGAACGGTTGAGCTTCGTCGGCAAGGTCGCCAGATAGGACATTTTCGCTGCGTGCACTGGGAAGTCTCCAGACGGGAACAGGAAGGAGCCGCTCCAGTGAGGCCTAACCCCGTCTGGGAAAAAGAAGCGCGTATTTTTGGAACCTCTTCAAGCAGTGAAGTGTAGTTGCTGCACTAGTAGAGCCCATAGATAAGCCACGCAACCCTTTACCTGGTGCTATGCGCATCAAGTTGGATGCGGAAGTGCCCGTGTCTGTATAAGCGGCAGCTTACATGTCTGGCGCTTTGAAGTTCGAGGCGACGTTCCAGAGCGGCTGCCGGCCCCTTACAGCAGAGTCGTTTCCAGCCCGGCCTTTCAAGGCGCCGTGGCTCCTTCCCAATGCATCGCGCTACGACACATTACGGCGAACCAATGACATGGCTCAGTCTTACCGTTCCATTAAGCTTGCATCACCCAGAGTAAGCGTGTTCTCTATTAGCGTCGCTCGTCTCACGGTATAGGTGCTCTTAACATCCGCGTACTACAACGTTATCACGAATGTCTCCTTCTTACAATTTCCTGGCTACAGGGCGGCCAGGGAGGCTTTGCAGCCGTGTCGTTAGACATCTCGAACCGAGCCCAAAGGCTCGTGCGATTGTAAATAGATATTCCGTGTTTAGAAAAGTGGCGATTTTAGCGGAGCACAAAGGTGACCTTATTTAGACGTTCCTCTTGGAGAAGAGAAGACGAGAACGAGAACTGTGGGCTCAGGACGTCGATTGTTGAGCTTACGTGGACCTTGCTTCCTGCACGGAACTTGTGTATTAAGATATTCTTTCCTGGTAGCATCATACTTCGGGTGCGGCAGCATTTGTCTTGGTCAACGCTAACCTGTCACAGAAAATATTTTGCAACGCAAAATGAATACTGCAACAAGTAAACTGATTTTAAGAAGTCTGCTGCACTTTTTTTTTCATTATGTAATTATAGTGAAAAGGGTAAGTTTAATTTTGGTAAATAAGATATACCAAACTCTCAGCATTAGAAGTTTCAGTCTTAAATGGTGAATTTAAAACCTAAAATATTGTTTATATTGTTTACCGGTATAGCTGATTGGTATTTCATTAACTGCGTGCCTGTAAGGTCGTTCATAGTGGAACAAATTGGCATGCTAGGTTCCCTTGAGTACGTGACGTTGTTGTTTTAGCTTTTAGATAGCGACAAATGCGGAACAGCGACTCTAAAAGACGTAACTTGAAGTACGAATTCTGCGCTTCAAACGCGTGGATGTCATAAAAGGTGGTGGGAGCTTGTAAAGCTGCAGCATTTTTTTCATCCACGTTATGTTTATAATGAAAAGAAATAGAAACATAACTAGTATATAGTTTTAAAGGGTAATTGTAAAATTTGAATTCGAATGTGACATCTGACATTTTCATTTCAAAGGGTGGCATTTTCAAATGCGCCGAACCGATTACAGCACGCTTTTCCGTGAGCATTTTACATAGGAAATTCTCGAAACTGTAATTTCTTCGCTGTAAAAAAAAACAATTAAGGACGCTAGCGAAAGCTCCAAAAAAGCGGGAGATCCCATTACGGTTTGCTGCTACGGGAACTCCTTCCTTACATTCAAACCACGCACTGCAACCTTCTGTCTATAATAAAATCTTTGAATTTTACTTTGACTTTGACCGGCATTACTAGGGAGAAACTCAGGTGAAATCGGTTTGATAGTTGCTGATAACGCTTGCACTAGAGTAGCAACGTATTTTGATTGATTGATTGATTGATTGTGGGGTTTAACGCGCCGACGCAACGCAGGCGATGAGGCGCGCCGTAGTGGAGGGCTCCGGGTTAATTTTGACAACCTGGGGATCTTTAACGTGCGCCGAAATCTCGAACACGCGGGCGTTTTTGCTTTTCGCCTCCATTAAAAAAGCGGCCGCCGCGGCCGGGAATCGAACCCGCGTCCTCGTGCTCAGCCGCACAGCGCCTTAGCCACTGAGCCACCGCGGCGGGTGCAAAGTATTTTGTGCGAGGATAGTGTTAGAGTTGTTTTCTATGGTGCCGTTTGTAGAACACCGCCCGTATAAAGGACGTCCGTTCGGAGATACGAAAGATGGGCTCTAACTGCAGAAGGAATTGGCACCGCGGAGAATTATCCTCCACGAGCCGGCGTCCTCTTGTCATTCGAGCAGTGCGCATCGGCCTTGAGTCATGAGGCGAGGACATGCGCACGGAAGCGCAGCATCGCCACACGTCATCCCACGCGGAAGTCGAGAGACGACGTCGTGTCGAGCCGCGCGCAGCAAAAGAGCAGCGCGGGCTGGAGGGAGACGCTTTGTTTCTCAAGGCCTCATCGCTCGTAATGCGGTTAGGCCAAGACGCGCTTTATCTGGCGGTTGCCTTCGATGCGACTATCGTGTCGGCGACACAAGCATTGCAGGCAATGTCTGAAAGCGTTCCGAAGGCCACACGGAAGACGCGCGACTTTTGGGGCACCAACTTTCTCTGGGTTCCAGATACTGGTCGCTTGGAATTAATTTACTATCCTTTAGTTCCTTTATTTCATGCGTGCACTTAAGCAGATAAATTAGGGGAGGCTGTTGCTTAGGGTTACATCGCTTTAGAATCCGGCTTGCCAGATGATACCCGCCTCGCCAAACTTCGCCGCCAAATACATCCCCCTGTCTAGCTGGCACGGTAACCGCTACACTATCGGTGTGAGCTGGGGAGGCAGTGTATTAGGGCCAGTGCGACGTACGCCTAACACAGCCCCGCTTCAGTTATGTACAGTCATGGACAAATGAAATACTAGCATGAAAATATTAATCAAAACGCACAAATATCGCGATTTCATTCAGTGCAAGTCAAAACGACGCGTGGCTTAATTGCAAATACAACCTTAGGAATTGTGGCTTCCCAAATATACTATAATAGAGCGCCGTTATGGACATCCACGAAGAGATTTTTTTTTTTTTTTTCAATTTTGCGTGCTGTAGTTCGTATTTTGGTGTTCGCATTTTATTTGGTCATGCCTGCACGTGCTTTTAGGCCGGCGAGCGTTGCGGCTGGCGCAAACTCAGCGCCAGCAGCTTGGCGCGTAGTTTCTTGCTTATATGTGTAACGTCCTCCGGGCCGTATTATCAAGCTGCATACACTCCTTTCTGGTTAAAGGAGGTGAGGCGGCAGACAGATGTAATCCCGGCGTTTTTGAATCGTGGAAGCATGACTGTGCGGGAAATAAGCTGACGGGTCGGGAAAGCTTCATTGCGAAGCGGGTTGCATCTTGACGATTCGCCCTTCTCGTCTGTTGTTCCGTGGACGAGCGAGCCTGCTCCTCATCGTCGCCCGATTAGTCTGCGGGAGCAGATCGTGACGATGCTTGGCTGTCGGGTGTGAGCTCGGTGGGCAAGCCAACTCTTGTCAGCGCCAGCTCATTGGTTTCGTCTGGGGCGAGAGCGCGTCCCCACAGTTTCTTCCCTCCGTCACGTCGCCTGGGAACGAGAAGGCTTAGAGGCCCTGGAGCTCCGGTGTGCCGGGAACTGGCACGTGGCGGCGGCGTCGGCCCGGCAGTCGGAACGGTCGAGCGGCAGACCGTGGAGCGCTTATTTTAGCGCCCGCTCGAGTCGTTCGCGTGAGCAGGCGTCTGGCGGCGCACGCGGAGGCCGAACGCGCAGAGTGCACCGTCATCGCGCCTGATTGGGGTAGGGGTGTGTGGGACATCGCGCAGGTGACAGGACAAGTCGCGCGTGTCGGCGGTTGACCGGTGAATCGCGATTACGGGAATCCGAACTTCACGCGCTGCCGGCATACGCGCCTGTGTGCCAGCGCTGTGGGAGGGAACGGCTGAGCGTAAATGCCTCTTTCAACTGGCTAAAGATTTACGTTGGGATAGTTGGGTTCACATAGTGTCGCTAGATAAGGTTACAGAGTATCGGCACTCTTTTTTCCTATTGTTCCGTGCCGCCGCCCTGATCATTGATCAGTTCGCATCAGGGGACATTTGTTTACACTGCGACGGTTCACGGGCACCGTAATTTTGTTGCTTATGCGTTTTCTGTCGGTCAACTGTGGTAGTCTCAGTTTGTCCGCCCTGCTCTGCGGCTGCCCGCGACTGCCGTCGTTCCGACCGTGAATCAAAGATAACGCGCTTCGAAGCATTTCAGCTGCAGAAGTGTGTCCGGAGATGCCGGGTTGCTGCGTCTTCGGCACTGTTGTTTACAAATGACCTCGTCAAAGTGAGCGGTGAGGCCGCAGAAGCGGCAATCTGGCAACGCTGATAAACACCAAAATGGCAGCCGTTGCTCACTTGCGTGCCTCAGTGACGGTGCTCTGTAGCTTATCTGGTGACACTAGGTTCACATTACAGCATGAAAAACAGTGCTTGGGGTTGTCTTCTTTTTCGCCCAAGTTTTCCGCGTTGTTTTTCGAGCAGTAGGGCCTTCTTTGCGCTAGGCCCCGATCTTTCGGCGCAAGAAAAAATGGAACAGCTCGAACTAAACAGAGCCGAGGAATAGGAACACGGAGAACACAAACTGGCGTTGTGCTCCTCAGTCATGTTTCGCTCGCGCTGTTTCGCTTCTTCGTGAACATGAACCAACTAACTCGCACCAGAGTCCTGCGAAGTCATGTTTCGGCTCAAGTTTTCTGCGTTTGGTTGCAGCTGGTTAACATACACGGAGAGGTGTTCAAAATTGGGCCCACCTCCCCGCGAGGGGGACTCGAGTAAATGCGTCGCATACGGGGTGGGTGTATTGCGTTAACGTTTAGTGTTTGGGGAGTTGGTAGTAGTGAATGCGTTGTATCAGCAGCTTCTTGACGTAGTTTGAATGAGTCAAGGATATAAGGCGCGTTCGTAGCCTCCCATTCTGTGTCGGCTTTGTGGCGCAGTGGGTAGAGCACCATGTACATTGCGTTCCGCCCGCAGGGTCGAGGGATCGAAACCAGGCGCCGGATAGTATTTTTTTATATAGTGTAAGGGAGGGGCGCGGACTACGACTACGGACGTCAACGCGGGTGACATCATGAGTTACTGAAATGCTCTGCATTTAAAATTTCTGAGTTTAAGTAGCCCAACAAAGACTATCGTCTTTAAAAAGATTCTCGCTCGATTAAACCGTTATTATCTCTCTCTTTCTCTCTCTCTCTCTTGTACCTAAAGCTTCTTGAAAGATAGAATTTTCTTGCCCAATCTTTTTTGTAGACATGCTCCTCAAAAGACAGGAAAACAAGAAAGACAACTTCATTGTGGCGTCATCACTACCACTATCATAATTTTCCGCTCTTAACATTCATAGATTTTGATTAGTAGAAGACGGAAGGCCTCTCCCGCCGACTTTTACCCAATTTTTTAATAGTCTACAGTAGGCACATTTATTGATATGTATGCGATCCTCTCGATTCTTTTCCCGCGTGTTTTTATGGATACCGTACCAAGTCGGGAGCCCACCTCTGGTCTTACGGAGACGTTGAAAACTGAATAAGTTCGTTTCAAGTGAAAGGTCACGTCTTTCGTAGCTTTTGGCAGGAGTGATGGCTTCGTCGAGAAACGACAAAACAGGAACTGAAGGACTATGAGCATCGCTCCTTGACTGATTAATTGGCTGTTTTGATTGATCGTAATGACGTATCCGTTTTTTAACGCAGTGATGACGTGTGCTATATTACAAAAAAGGGACGTATTTATGTTGCACAGTTGTTTTGATTTTACCGCTGCTCTCAGCGGCAGGCTCCAATTATTTATTACGGGTGGCAGCTGTCCTACGCTACATTTCCTTCTATGCTCTTCCTCCATGATGATGATGATGATGATGATGCTTAGCGGCTTCCACTTTGTAACGGGGTGGCGTTGCATGCGACCTTAGTCGTAACGCCACTGTACAGTCACCTTGCCAAAAAAATAATAATTTATGGAATTTCCGTGCTAGTCTGACTTCTATATCCGCATGTTTTACAAGGTTCTTCTCTGCTCTTTTTCCACCAGCATTCTAACCTTGTTTTACTAACTTCTACTGCTGTCCAATTCGCTTTCCCGTTAACCTTAAAACCAAGGGTTTCCGGAAGCTGGATGTCTTTCTCACTGAGGACTGGACGGATACCTTTGCACTCCGTTACTATATGTCGCGTGGTTTCTGGCTTCCTGCTGCATCTTGCGCACAGTTCTTCCTGTACCGGCTCGCGGATAAGCGTTTTTCGGCTTTCCGAAAACCAGCATTCCGTAAGCGCCCTGTCTCACGGAACAGTCGCTGGGCCGGAAGCCTCTCGTGCCGGACCGCACAAAAACCGCGCCGGCTGGTGCATCGGGATATAAGTGCGATCAGCGCAGAACAAAGTCTGATTCAGCGTTCGCAATGCGCCTGCCTCAAGTACGCAGCCACGGCGTCATCGATTCAGCCGCTTGACGTCAGTGACTTCATCATTCACAATGACGTCAGTGACGCTTCGTCATTGACGATGACGTCGCTGCTTCGTCATTGACAATGACGTCAGCGACGTCACTGTCAATGACGAAGCAGCGACGTCATTGTCAATGACGAAGCCGGGGAAAACTTCCTTTGCTGACGAGGTCTCGTTGCGGCTGTGACTGCCCAGGGTCCGCACATCCGCATTGTGGCGCAAGGGATATAACAATTCTTTTATTGTGAAGCGCATGGCGTAATACATTCTTCCAACACTGCGCGTATTGTGTGCCGGTCTCGCTGCGTTCCTAGTGGAGTGCGTGCACAATAAGCAGTCGCATGGAAATGATTAAATTGTGTATCCTCTTTTCTTAATCGGGTACTCCGATCTGTGTCATTCGACAAACCACTTCATTGGACGTGATCAATATTATCTATGCGTCCTCCCAATATACGTAATCCAAGGCTCCAGTAAAAACAAAAAAAATCCCGCCATCTCCACGAAGTGAATGATGATGAGAGGGGCGAAGCTAAAATGCTTATCAGTAAAACCGTGAAACATTCGCCCACACATCATACAAAGACTCGACACATCAAGCTTTCCACCGCTCCGTTGACAAGCCCGTCGACGACGTCGTTGTTTGTGGTGATTATGTAGGGCTTGTTTGGGACGATGAGAATCTCCATGGGTAAGTTGGCGAATTCGGTGTGTGACATTTTAGCCACCTTGGCCGTCGCCTTCTGCAGACCATCTTGTGTCGCGTACCCCCGGTACGTGTCTTGAGCTCGCAGGCGACGAACGACGACCTATTCTTCTTCCTCTCCTCCTTGTTGGGTAGCAACGAACGCGCTGAACGTTTTGACCTCTTCGGCCAATCTTTGATTGGCCAATCCCTAGGGGGATCCTGCCACAATCATCATCATTCTGCCGTGTACGGCCGGGACAGGGCCCGAGCAAGAGGAGCTTCGCCCCTAAAACAAAGGGGGGGGGGGGTGGCGGATAGAAGGCGTCGGTGACTGGCATTGAACCGGTTTCTTGCAAATGTCTGAACACCAGCTTTTAAACCACTGAGCTGTAGCTGCATGATACCTTCAGCTTGAAGATAGAGAGAGAAAAGAGAAAAACCCAGGTGGCAAGCGTGTATACAGTGGCTGGTCGGCGGTGAGAGAGGTTTCTCCGTTAACTTCATCGCTAGTGGAGCACCAAATTTTAAATTGCGCGCCATAGTAAACCTCGTTAGCTTCATCGCTAGTGGAGCACCAAATTTTAAATTGCGCGCCATAGTAATGCGAAAATGACCGAAACTCAATATTAAACGCCCATTTTGTCGCGACTGTGGCGGCACAACTTGAATTTGTCCCCCATTGGTTCAAAACGATTCACCTCTCGCTTGGCATGACCTCTCACGCGAATCGCGAAAACTCTGCCTATCCTTCTCTGATAATGTTATATACCAGCGTTTGTTCCTCTTTGTTCTACCCCTCACATTGCAGCGGAAATAATACGATACAGGCGAGGAAAACAATTAGTGAGAATTTCGGCTAAGCGTCAAGCAGAACGAAGAGGTAAGAATAAGGGCACGAAAGGTGACAGCGGCTCTTTCCTGTCCTTATCCTTTCGTCGAGTTGTGCTTGTCGCTTGACCGAAATTCCACCATGAAGTACCAACTAGCCTGCATATACTTAATTCACGACAATTCGGCCCACAGGACAACGGCTGTCCTGTGGGCATGCATATAATCTTCGCTTGTCGGTTCTTTTTCGCTTTGAAAGTTTAAAGTAAAAAAAAAATGAATGAGCTAAGCACGCGGCCCGGAGCTTTGTTTTGTTGCGGCGCGGACTGCACAAGCGTCAGAATGCACCCATTTGCTCGACCCACAGCCATTGTGCATGCCGAGCGGTTCTCACTTTCGGCTTTGACAGCCGTCGACTCCGACACTCCCCCTCCGCAGCCACAGGCTGCAGGTAATCACGGCGAGTGCCCGTCGCCCTCACCGGCCCTCGCCTGATGAGGCACGCACGCATCGGCGCCTGCAGCGAGACGAGGCCGGACTCCTCGCGTCAACCCCCGGCGTCGGGCCGCATCAGCATCGCCTGACCTCGATCGATCACTGAACGGCGTGTATCGCCGCATGTCCCTATGACGCGCGCCAAAAGCCTTGTCTCGGGGTGTGCTTGCGGCGTTTGTGTGGCACGCGCTATCAGTTTGCACCAAGCGACGGTGCTATGCTTCCCCCCCCCCCTCTCTCTCTCTCTCTCTCTCTCTCTCTCTCTCTCTCTCTCTCTCTCTCTCTCTCTCTCTCTCTCTCTCTCTCTCTCTCTCTCTCGGTCAAGTTCTCATTCCGAAACTATGTTGTGGCTGAACGTGCGAAGCCGTTGGTGAAGCGTTGTATGACGCACTCCACGTTGCTATCAGTGACACCGTTTACTGCACGATCCGGCTGTAAATATGCTAAAGAAGTTTGGCGCAGCGTGCGCTAGTGGTGCAAGGTTGGAGAAGCGGCAGAACTGGGGGTCGACCTAGCTTCTCCCCACAGTGACAGCGGATCCCAGGAAAGAGGGAGCAGCCGGACCCCAGCAGTGTAAAGCCGTTTTGGACGGCACTGTAGAGCAAAGATCATCAAAGTGTGTGCACTGTTTTATTCAAAAGCAATCGTCGTCTTCCGACGGCACAGCCGCGTAGGGTAAATGCTCTTGTTGCCCGTCCTCGCCTCGGTGGACCTCCACTTCTTCGCCCGCCGGTCCGGTGGCCGTGTACACGTGTGGATTGTGAAGGGATGATTTGACAGAGTAGTCGTCATAGTCTTCGACGCGGCGGACCCGTGTCGCTCCGGTCGCTACACGACGGCGACGACGAAGGCGGGAGCTCCTCATGTAGCGTAAGCCCACGCGCAAGCCTGCACGATTCTTCTCTAGATCTATTATATAATTCGGTAACCGTTTCCCCAGTTCCTACAAGCTGATTGTATAGGGTTATGAGGTGGGCGTTTTAGCTCCGAAAGCCACCCCGTTTCTTGCCAATCCCCGGTGTGGGTATATGCCACCAGAAGAGGAACAACAACAACAACAACAACAACGACGCCGGGCGGTCGTCGCGAGGCGCGCGCTCACGGGCGCTCGGGATTTTTTGTCTCCGCCGGACGGATTTGTGTCGGCCTAAAAGCTTTGCTCTTAATCAAATCTAATTAGATTTAATTGGCCATTTGCGTTATTCGAGATTATTCGCGCTGCCGATGGGCGTAGACACGCTGACCTACTCATCGTTCACACACCAACGTTTTGAAAAGAGGGCATTGCAGTATAAGAAGGAACTCAGAACCCCTGCGGTACCGTGCAGAACCTTCTTCAGTGAAAGCAGAACGTGTTGTTCGAAGAGGCGGAACCACTCATGGAGTCTCCTTTTCCAGGCTGTTTCATTCATTCTAGGGACAGGAGTTTTGGCGACGCCGCCGAAGCGCAAGCAGAAAACCGGGAGGGCCGCTATGGTTCGCGGTCTTTGAAGGCCACACGTCGCGGCCGTGGGTGTTTGCTCCGGCGATGGGCGCTCTGCTGTATGGGGCCGTCGAGTGTAAACTCCCGCTCGCCAGTACCCGCTTATTTACCATAATCTTTATCCAGTGAACTCTCAAGATTCTGGACTGTCGTGGACAGCTCATCACATCGCAGCTTCGCCTCTCGATCGCTTAACCGCTACTGTCCAGTTGCGTCTCCCGGACGCAGCATGACGCCAAGACAGTGCCCTGTGACGTGCTTTCGTGCGCGGTGCATGGTCCTAACCGAAGTGGCAACCCTTCTACTCTCTTCTATCTATCCTTTCTTTACTTTTGTCAGCCCTATCCTATTCTCCCCACAATATAATCTCCCGCAGACTGGGTTAAATGCAGGTGAACTCCCCTTTGGAGTTCAATAATATCCCCGATCCATTTATTTGCCCGTTCCATTAAAAAAAAAAAGTGGTTGATGTCTCTTTCATAGGAATCGGTAAAACACGAGAGTGAAATGTGCCCTCACAGGAGCATTTATTGTGCGTCCATGTGAACTTGCACATCGCTGTTTATATTACGTCGGCATGGCAGTGTTACACGCATCAACATTAGACACTGGATCGCACGCGCCGGAACATTGCGTAAATCCGACTGAAACCACAGCCCCTTAAAGGCCGTGCGAACGAAACAGAACCGGAACCGAAAACAGTAGGTGGCGGAGGATGCCTCAATTCCATAGAGTTTCTTGCAATATTACTAAGAAACTCTATGCCTAAATTCACCCGCGTCCCACGAACACGGATACGCTGGCATCGAGGCGCCAACGGTCGGCGCTCATTCGTGTCACGATAAACTACTTCGCTTCGTTTCTCCTAGACGGCATCTGAATGAGGAAAGTAGTGGGAAAGATTAAAGCCCGTTTGTAAACCTACTTGCGCTTGAATTAGTGGGCAGAGCGCTGTGTACCTCCCGTTGCGGCGAGAGAGGTCGTGGCTCGAATCCGATCGCATCCGCGTCAATGGAACTTTTTCTGGCGACGTCATTTCCGTGACGGATATGAAGCCGGTGAGATCTTGGTGTACCCGGGCATAAAACACTTTCGCGTTAAAATCGAACCACTCCCCCTGCTTACTGGAAATGCACCGATGTGGTCGTGAGAGCAGGAAAGAGAAAGTACGAGAGGGTGTGAGGGTATCAGCGCACCTGTTGTGCGTACCCTGTCTCCCGCGACGAGGAGGGCGCATGTGTGCGTCCACGTGGCGCGTACGGTACGCTCTTGACGGCGCCACAGCTGCGCTCAGCACTCCTCTCGAACCGTGCTTGTCCTTGCGTATACATAGCAGGTGTTGCGATCGGCGACCGAGGAGAACGCCCACGATCAGGAGAGTTTTCAAGCGCACGTGTCCCGTCTGTGAAATCAGCGAGAATAAGTCGGAGGCCGCCGTACTGAGAGGGGAAATGCGCCTTAGAAATAAAATGCAAAGAAAAGCGCAGCATACCACGTGCTTCCCTTCACCCTAATGGGAGAAGCATAGGACACGCGTGTACGCCGCACCGCGCCAAGCAGACCAGGATAGTGTGGGAAAAAGTTCAATATGATTACGAGCTCATTGCGCTGCTCATAAAGAAGCAAAAATCACCTCACAACGATCGCGCGTCTTCGTTCGAAACAATTGAAACAACAAGTGTCGCCTCTGCGCCAACATATCACCACAGGGACTGCGGACAGGAAACTCGACCGTCACTGTCATTGGTCCTGCCGAACGGTTACTTCCACAAACCGCTTAACACATCCCGATGCGTCTTTAAATGGCCCCGCACTTGATTTCTCCCTCCCCTTTGTGTCTGTCCCCTAGTAAGCCCGTCCCTCACACCTGTAGGGGTCATTCATCTGTTTGGCTGCTTTTGTGCAAGGCTTGGGAAAGAAAGTAACCGCAGTAGTTCAATAAACAGAACAACAGAAAGAAAAGTAAATAGGAAACTCCCCACGGTGTTGCATAAGGGATGAGAAGCATATATAAGTTCATCCGCTTAAACTTTTCTCCTTGACTGTTCGTCAATCTCCCTTCTTTAAGAAAAATTAGTTTTCATGGTGTCAGACTATTACTATGAGGCCTCCTCGATTATCAGTCCCGCATCGTCCGTGGACTGCCCGAGACGCGATCAGGTGCTCGATTTTCCTGTGTATTCCTATGGGACTTCCGGTCCGAACGCAGTCCTCGGACTGCCCGCCGATCGTCCAAGACTGGTAAATAGAGGATTTGTTTTGTTTTCGTGGTTTGTTTTCGTGCTACTTTCGAACCCCGGCGCTGGGCCCGAGCATGTCTAGAGAACGTCGATGACACCCACAGAAGGAAAGGTCGTTTTCAAACTGAGACTAGTGGGCGTGGTGTGCCTTCGCTACTTCACGATTTATTTCCTTTCTGAATCTGCATAACAACAACAACAACAACAAAAAAAATCAAAGCCCCTTTCTTAAGAGGAAGATGGTTAAAACGCGAAGCTTTCTCCCGTGAAATCTGAGTCAAAGTCAGTCCAAAATCCAAACTGCTTCGGCCGTGTCGGAATGGCGCAGTTGGATAGACGTTGGATTTATAACGCGATGGACCCAAGTTCGATTCCGACCACGGGGAGCGTTCTTTAACAGGGGAGCTGTTTAGGGGCTCGCAATGTCCGTTTATGCCCGCCACGACAGGAGAAGGTACTCCGCTGGGCCGACAGATGTCGCCACCGCCTCAACGGCCGTCCAGTGCGCAATCTCGGTTCGTGCGCCGGGGAACTGCGGTGCACGTCCATACCCCCTATATATTGCACCGATAGACTACCAGAGCTCCGTGGGTCAGCTTTGATTACATACATACCGCGGCGAGAGACGTGTGCGAGGGGCCCTCGCCGCTGGAGGAGGTGGCCGCCAGCGAGCCAAAGTCAGCCCAGCTGTTTCAGCCGATTTCACAGGCGTGGAACTGGCCTTAATTTTTTCTTGAGGCGTTTATTGTGTAAGCTGGCTTTCCTGCAGTGCGTTTTGGCGTAACAATGGTCTTCACCAGTGACGCGTTGAAAGCTCCGCTTTAAAAAATAGCAGACGCTCCCAAGTGGGCATTCTCGAATTAACGCTTCAGCCGCTCTGCTACACAAGGAGCTCCTTCAAAGTCGGCTTCATTACCCTACACATTGTTTTCTGGGAAGGCAATTTTCAAGGCGTCACAAAAGCATGCAAAGTACGAAAAGCAAAAGATACGAAAGTAGGAATCCATAAGACTCCATGTATGCCTAAAAAAGGCAATATACCGAGCCGCTTTAAAGTCGGCTTCACTACTGCACACAATGGCTTTGCTGGAAAGACATCGTTAGGCGCAATGTGGCACGTGTGATATGAAAATATGAAGGTTCTAGCACCGTGTAATAAATACCTCCATAAAAGGCCGGGTATAATTATACAAATATAAAACACTATGTACCGAGCCCCTTCAGAGTCAGCTTTGCTGACGAATGCGTTGCTGGGAACACACAAGGGCTTCATCCACAAAGTCATCCAAAAACTACGTCATCAATCTCGTCCTAAAGACCATCATCTCTGCATATGTCTCGAATCTTGAACTGACTGTGTGTTGGTCGCCTGGCCACTCCGGGATAGCCAGTAATGAGACCGCGGAGCAGATGACCGCTGCTGCTGTACTTACAAACACTGCACATACCAACAGTACCCTACACTGACCACATGCCACACATCAGGAAGCACCTTCGCAATACATGGCAAGCGGACTTGAATACGGAGACAGACAACAAGTTACACTTAATAAAACCGCGTTTAGGACCATACAGTATACGGACACACGGAAGTCGCCTTGGCCAGGTTACGGATAGGCCACACGCATGAGGCGCACTCGCACCTCCTCACTGGGACTCCAAGACCCGCGTGTAACAGGTGCGGGGAGGGCCTTTGGGTAGTCGACATCCTAATCACATGCATGCCACTCGACACAGCACGACACAAACACTTCCGAGAACTCTACACACAACGCGTTTCACTACACCCGTCGTTGTTTTTTGAGTGACGATGCCATGGTTTCTATGAAACGCGTTTCTAAGTATTTTTCCGATGTTAAGTTTTTAAACTTCATTTCCCATCATGCATAATCAAAACTGGCCCTATCCATCACCATCGCCTTTAATTGATTTTAGGTTTTGTCTGACTTATACGTTTTAATAACTACCTTTTTGTGGTAGTCACTTTTGATTGGCGCTCTTTGCCCTAGCTGGCCTTGCGCCAAAAATACCCAACACTCATCAGCATCATCATCACCACCACCACCACCATCGTCCTCATCATCATCTCCATCATACACAAGTATGATGGCCCAATGGCACTTAAAAAGGTCTACATAAGACCCCATGTATACCGTTAAAGCACTACACAACGATCTTCTTTGAAGCGGTGTTCACTGAAGGAATGTTTAAGGGAAGCATAAGGAGTGATACTAAGGTATGACGGCGACATGGTTTTTTTATTATTAGCATTTTCTTAAGCAGCGAACGTGTGGCACATCAAGCTTTACAACTGGATAGACGGGTTTCCTCGCGTAGTCCACATTGAAAGTATTAGGGATTTAAAGGGGTTTCCGAAACGCCGTTAATATACGTTTATTGCAAAGAAACAGCAACACCTTTCATTTTCTTGATATCGCCTTCGAGCGGTAAGCGCGAAATTGTCCTTTAGAGAAAATCGTAGTAGGAAAAAAAAAAAAGAAACAAAAAGCAGTGAGGACCCTACTTCTTGTAGAGAATAAAAATACCTCTACACATCTCTTGCCATAATAAACAACAAGAACACACAAATCGTATCGTTAAATTTTTTACTTGAATTTTGTGTTTGAGAAATGCAGACATAGTGGATAATAGTACCCTGTCTCCGTTGGTATACTTACCATTAGACTCGTCGTGAACGTGTACTAGGATCGGCATCGCATGTTCAGTACGGATGCTTGCATTGAAATAATCACAGCCGTGTTAAAATACACGTGCGCTCTACAGGCCAGGCTAAGCTTCAGCGGAACATTTGCAGTGGATATAAAGCTTACTATGTTTTAAAACTCTATATTCGCACTCATACAAGTACTATTCGCACACGCTTGCCGAATTCATGCAAGGGCAGCTCTAGGAATACGCTGAGAAAATACGTCGTGTGACTAAAGTGTACGGAAAGCCAGCCGGCTAGTAAAATGAAAAGACGGGGTGAGCGTGCGGGTAACCCCTTGGGTGCTCACCAGAACAAAAACGAAAAACGCGAGAGGTCGAATGAGTGTTTCAAACTATGGGGACACTTCCAACACATCCGCCAGCCGCAGCTGAAAGCTAGCTGTGCTTTCAGATGCTTCAAAATGCAAAACAAGCACCGGTTGCGCGGCCGCTCGGAGTTGGCGTCGCGCTCCGCAGTGCACCAGCCGGTCCACTCTGTAGGTACACGTCCTTGTGAGTGAAGCAGCACGTGCTGTCGCAGACCACGAAGGACTTCGAGTTCTTTCCCCCGCCTGCATCCGGAGCCGTGCCCAGTGCAGTGTATACACCCCGAGCGTCGCAACCGCAGCTGTTGGTGTGCAGTATATTCCTGCGGAGAGAGCGGGGTTATTGATGAGAACCGCTGGTCTCTGCCAGGTACACCAAGGCCTGCACGCTCCTGTCGGTGACACGTTTCGTACCCGAAGCGTATTTCCGAGGGCCAAGGACACCAAAACATTTGGTCGCGCTTGAACGCGGTTAAACCGACTACGTCGAGTAACGAGTGATAGCCCGGTTTTCGCGCCGGGAGTGCACAGTGAACGCGCACGTAATCGTACCGCAAGACAAAACACAGGCGCTGCTCAGCGCACTCTGCGCGAACGCGTGGTGAACTTGTATGCCGCCATCGCCGCACCCCTCCCTTTGGAACGGACGAGCGATTAGACGCTTTCACTGCGCAACCGCACGAGGCGCTGCCATGACCTTGGCTGATCTTCAAGGTAAGATGGACGCTACCAGCTGTTTTCTCATTTTTTACCTGGACTATCTAATATGATAGAGTAGTGCTGAAGTGTAGGGTGCGTATTCAAGAAAGGACGTTCAGACGAGTGAGGCTCCGTCCAGGAAAAATCGGCACCCCCAAAATGCAGCCACGCGGGCGTAACGACGGAGGTTCTGCAACGCTGGGCGTTTAGCTCGCGTGGCTGGATGCCTGCTACCATGACGGATGGGGGGACGACACTTATGTAGTCGCTGCAGAGTAAGGACGCACTTACAAAGCTTCTCTTGCGAAGCGTGGCGCTACACGTGTGACGAGGTTCGGGTGGTTGACCACAGACCGAGATTGCCCCTTTAGATGCCAGGACGCTGTTTGGTCACTGAGGTGCACCAGTACAGAGGGCGACGTCTACTGCTTACTTGTTAAGAAAAATGAACTAACGTATAAGCTTGGGTGTGTTGGTATATAATTCTTGGAACAGCGCAAAGGGACGAGGACGAGGCGTAGGCGGGACACAGCGCAGACTAACAACAGGTGTTTGTTTCACAAAATTAATCAAATACAGAATTCTGTTGCAACAAATGAGGAAAAGAGGGAAGAAGAAAGAAGCACACATTTCAAGCCGTCACTGCAGCCCACGTGCTGCTGCCAGATAAAAAGGCAATTTCTTTGTCGGTTAACAACACCGAAGGGTAGCTGACACACATGTCTTTGTTAGTATTGTTAGAATTGTTAGGATGTTGCACTGGAGATTACTGTGATATATCTGGCTTAAATCTGGAACTAGCAGTCATTTGCTTCGTATGCGGGAGATTCTGAATTAATTGATTGGTTGATTAATAAATTAATTATTAATTCGCGTGTTATGAAATACAGAAATTCGTCAGAACAGTGCTTATACCCATAGCCGTTCGGCTAGGGTCTGGTCAAACGCAAAATGGTCTTTGTTTGCAGCAACAGAGAACCAGCACATTGGTTAGAGTAAGTGCAGGGCAGTGAACACGTCGTAACATATTACCTAACTAACATAATCACCACAATCATAACATATTGTCACGGAGCCAAAGATGACGCGGTTGTCTTGAAGGAAAAACAAGTTTATTGGAGCGAACTTGTGCTCCCCTAACAACTCAAGAATACACAGGCGGCGAAGCAGCATTCAACAAAGTGGCGTGCGTAGGCGAGTGTCGGCGAATCGAATGCCGCGGCGTCTGCTCTGCGGGCATTCATCTTTCGGCGCGGGTGTTTCTCGAACCGTCGAATTACATCGAGAACACTGTAGATCAAAGAAGACTATTCTAGACTAGTGGCATTAGGGCGAAAAATTCTCCCTATCGAATCAGATAATCCGTGCGGCATAAGAAAGAAAGAATGGAAAATGCCCTTCACTCGGGGCACAGATAACACAGCCCGGCGCAGCTGGGCGATAAAAGCAGAAACATAAATAAACAAATCCAATGCATGGTTTGCGGCTATGTCAATAAAAAAGACGAATCAATATCCGTTCAAATTTAGCAAATGAAGTTTCGAAGCTCGGGAAAAGTTGGTTTTTTTTCAGGTATACTATCCCAGGTATGGGATCCATTAAATTGTATTGGTTTTTGGTTGCAGCTCCAGTGTTTCGCCTTGGGGAAATATGCTTAACGGCAACGGATAATTGTTTTTATTTCATACGCGTCGCCATGTGGGATGCCTCGTTCCACAGGGGAACGCTATAAATGTATTTATAGAGGAGCACGTTTACGGTCTGTGTGCAAGCTCGCTTTAAAAAAAATGGTAGGACTAGTGAAAAAAAAAAAAGAGAAAACGCCGATGGTTTTGTGATCGTGTTGACGCGGTACTTCCGACGTCTGTATTTCATTCGACGTCATTTAATCCTCGCTTCTATAAATTTACACTAGAGTTCTTGCTGATCTGAACTTGGTTCAGTCCTACGGCGTCGCGTGATTCACCGACATGCCACGCTTTCGAAGTAGGCATTTCTGGAAGACATGCTGTGTACGAAGGCTGGAAGGAAGAAAGCGTTTCGCCGACTCGAGGCAGCAAGTGTACAGGTAGCACCCGTGTTAATTTACTAAAAAAAGCAGAGTCTCGTGCAGCTCACCCACCTCCATGGCGTCTTGCTTGTTCGAACCATAATAATAGTAGTAGTAGTAGTAAGTATTGCTGAATGAGGCGGACTTAGCCTTACATAACTGCCGGCAATTGCTCCGCCTAATCGTCCCCAATAAAATATCAGAGACTCTCAAAGTCATCACACCTCACTTAGTTCTAAAATAACAGACACACAATGTCACCACACCTCACTTAGTCCTGTAGACTGCAAGAATCCGATTAAGAGATGAGACACCTCTCTTCGCACAATCCAGTGGTCCCTATGAAAAATAATGTCCTCCATCATGGGCACTCCTAACTTCTGGAGATCACGAAAAAAGTTCGTCCGCTCAGGGTTGGTTTTGGAGCAGTTCATAATGAAGGGATCAATGTCACCAGTCACACTGTACGAGGGGCACAAAGGGGATGAAACAATGTTGATTTTATGTAGCCAAGCTGGTGTACGGGCTGAGTCTGTTGTTACTCGGTGGAGCAGGCAGGCTTCGGCTCTCTTCAGGCCTTTCGTCATGACTGGTCGCCACAGCTGCCTAAAGTGCTCGCGAATGGTCGGTTTCTGTATGCGTTGGAAATCGCACCGCGTTCGCACCGTCCTTGTAGATGATAAGGCGTCCTTGGCTAAGCTGTCAGCATGTTCGTTTCTCGCTACACCGATGTGCTCACCTGCCATTTCTTTGAGTTTTTTAAATAATAATAACAGAGCTTTATCCAATTTTTAAATACATGATATATTTTCTGCCACACCTAAGCACGCAGTGCTCGTGAGTGGGAAGGCAGATCAGAGGCGCAGCGACCTTGCAATAACGCAAAAAAAGGAAAATAAAAGAAAACAAGAACAAAGAAGAAAAAATTCGGAATGAAAATTACACCCAAGTACGCACTTAACAGCATTACATCCACTGCGAGTGAAACAACAACAACAACAAAAGAACAGTAATGCGTAAACAGATTTATTAAACTCAGAATTCTGCTGCTCAAAGGCGCCGACATCTTGAGAAGGCTCCGCCACGTCAACGGTGGTTAGTCAGTTGCGATAGGTTTAATGGACGGATGCGAAATCATGCAGCTTGGAAGATACGTTCACAGCAGTCAAGAAGAGCCCTTTCCAACCCGACGCTGTTGCCTGCTCCAGCCTTGAGACGGAGGAGGCCCTAGGATGGGGGAGCTTGGCAATTATTCTCGCTCCGTGTTTTGCGGCCCCCAGTGCGGACAATAGATGGTGCATGGTGCTAATATACGAAAGTCTCCCGGCGCCTTACATGCTTGCAGTGCTTCAACGGAGCATAGCAGACCGAGTTTCAACGTCTCACCGCTGCACAAAATTCTTAAAAAAAAAAAAATGAATTGGCCGCGTATCTGCTTTTTTAGTCGCAAATGTCGACGAAACACGATAGTCTTTTTCGACATTTGCCAAGTAAATGCCTCCCTTCGCTTTCCCGCTCACCTCTCATGCTGTTCCTCTCCCGTCTCGTTCCTCCCAAGATAACACGCTAGAGATTTGCTCAAGTCAATTTAAATTTACCGCGTTCCTTTGCACCCAGTCAGGTGCCTCGATGCCAGCGCTGCCGTACGGCGGAGACGCGCGTGAATCGAGGCACCCGGCTTCAACGTTTATAAAACCACGTTTCCCCACTCCACGAGCTTTCTAAACTGAACGTGTAACCTGTCTAGTGGAACCTTTCGTAACTGTTGCCGCTTGAATTCTTAAAATGCCGCCAGAAGCTATAGTGGCGCGGGCGACAGCAGGCGACAGTGTGATTTTTTTTTTCTGCAGTGGATGCAGTATTGCTTTTCGCAAAAACCAAGCATCTATGAATGTTGTTATAAAGGAACATTGTAAATATCCCTTGTGTATTAATTTTCTGTCTTATATTTGCGTAATATCTTGTTCTTGTTCAACAGTGTTGACAAGTATGAACATATAAACCGGAGTTAGACGTTTAGATGTGGCTGTGAGTATATAAGACTATTGCGCAGACTTCGTTTCACTTTGTCCGGGCGGCTGAACCGAGTCACAGACAGACAGACAAACCGACATACAGACAGACCAAAATTTCTGGGTTTAAGTAGCCCAAGAAAGACTACCGTCTTTAAAAAAGAAAAAATAAGGTGTGCCTTGTGGAATACACCATGTGGAAAGCGGCGCGTATTGCTGCGCTCGGGGATTTTCTGACCGCGCCAACTGTGCGTACACACCTCCGTCGACGTGCACGTTGCGTACTCTGTCCGGGGGGCTATTCTTAGCCGCAGAGGTAGCAGCTGCTTCAACGGTCTCTCACAGCCGGCGGAACGTCGGCGGCGTTCCTGGAATTCCGTCTGCTTGCAGAGTACGCCAGTGCGGCCCGTGCATGCACGCGGCTCATCCTCGTGTCCCTGTCGCCGTTCATCAGAGTTTGACACGAGCGGCGCGGCACTAGGAGATTAGCGCGCGCTGCAAGTGCGAGCCGAAGAGAGAGAAACAACATCTTTATTGCCTGCGAGATGTTACCTACTGTCGCCGGCCTCCTGGGGGGGGAGGCAGCGTGTTCGGCCGCTGGCGTTCAAGGGCCGCCAGCGCAAGCTGAACGGCCTCCCGCTGTAGGTTGCAGTCTGTGCTGGCCACCGCACTGGCAAGGCGTGGTGGCAGCGTGTCCATGAGTGGGTCTGTCTCTTGGCACTCCCATAACACATGCACCATGGTGGCTCGATCCCTGCCGCACACCGCACACACATCACTTTGGTATACCTCCGGGCATACATGCTTTGCGAGTACTGGCGTCCATATTGCGCGTGCCTGCAGCTGTCGTAGCAGTACTGCCTCCCGTCGGGTGAGATTCCGGTGTGGTGGCGGATAAGTCCTTCTGTTTTCTCGATACCAGGTCAGCACCCCTTTATATGTGCCAACCGGTATCATCCCGTCATTGTCGCCTTCCGTAGGTCGAGGGCTCAGGGCAGTGCCGTGGCCGGTGAGCACATGCGCTGCTCGGTCTGCTTCCTCGTTACGGTTCGCACCCGTGCTCACCGGGCCCATATGCGCTGGGAACCACCTGATGGTCACTGGCACTAGTCGTTGTGGTAGGGCCCCGCACACCCTAGACGCGAACGAGGACACTTTGTTTGTAGCGAAGTTCATAACCGCACTACGCGAGTCGCTTAACACTGTTGTGCACTTTGGGTTAGTTAGGGCTAGTGCCGAAGGGATGCGCACGGGAGATAAATGCTCGGCTGATGAGGGGACCCACTGGACTTGGCCACTGGAACAGCCCGCCGGCGGAAGTGGGCTGATGCTTGTTTTGACTTACGAAGGCTTCGTTTTGATGCGAAAGATTTAGTCAACCCGTTAGGTTGAAAATCCGGTCTCCCTGGAGGACAGAGATGGCACATGAAATGGCCGACCTCTCAAAACGTAAAAAAAAGGGGGGTGGGGGTCAGGTAATGCTCAGATTGAGACAAACCTTCCAAGGGAGTCATGTGTAAGCAAAGTTAGGTCGGTTAGGTACTTGAATTTAAAAAATTGGCGCAGCTTGCACCAGTGGTGCAAGGCTGGAGAAACAGCAGAGCTGGCGGCTGTTGCTGGCTGTTGCTGCTGAAAGTTCTCCATGACTGGCAGGCCCGGATCGTTTTGTCTGCAGGCTTTCACATCTCTCCAAAAGTAGACCGCGTTAGCACGCGCTAGAACGCGCGGCAACGGCTTAGCGAGCTCTGCGTCTTCTGTGCTCCCCACTTCAGGTGCGAACGCACGTGAACTGGAGAGGGGAATAGCACGCGAGACGAAAGCTGGGTAGAGTGTTCTCGAAGACCGAGCTGGCCGACGTCGGGCGTTCATGATATATATATATATATATATATATATATATATATATATATATATATATATATATATATATATATATACAAGAGAAGAAAAACTTCGAACAAGGTAAAAGCACGATTGTGGCCTACGTTTCAGCAAAGAGAACTTGCTTTCCTCAGGGCCCTGAGGAAAGCAAGACCCCTACCCCCTCCCACACACACACACACGCGAACGTCCCAAGGCCTCAAATAAGCCACAAAGTCGTCGGTAACAGATGTTGAGTTTAATAAAATGGTAAAAATAAACGCGGCAGCACAGCCACGTGCGGTCGAGTCGTTCGCGGGTTGGTACAATTGAAGGGCACCACGTGTCGCGCGTGGGAAATATTCGTATTTTCACCGAAGAAACATATTTTCTGCTCTCAGCGCACCAGGAGAGCCGCCCGAAAAGATTGACGGATTAGTTATTTTGTTAGGAAGAGGAGGACCAGAGGTCTCTGATGTGGGGATAGGGAAGCAGTAGGCGCAGCCATTAGATCACCTTCGCCAGGCCGCCAGCAACGCCGGAGTGTGCTAATGTGACTGGTGTGGCGAGGCACAGCTTTGATATCAGAATGTTGAAAAACACCGCGGTTGTGTCGATTCGGATCAAAAGCGGAGCAGTGCAGAATGAGATGTCGACTTTTCAAATACTGAGTAATAGAATGCGCATATGTACGGGGGGCAGTGGTGCCAATGCCCTTCTTCAGTCTCTCACGGTGAAAGAAGTGGCGGTATATACCGTCGTACTCGCGAAATTTCTAAGTGTCAGCCCGGCGGCGAGTCCGCATAGGGGTGATCGGCAAAACGGGGAACGAAAGAGAAAAACTTCCCAACCGAGAAGACTGGTCTGATGTGTTCTTCCCTTCAAGGGCTCGGCCGACCCCATGAGAGTCAGCGGCCTCCGTTGCTGTTCAGACTATAGGCCTGTTATCTTCAGTGGTAGCGCTGGAGCTGTGCAGCGCGGGCTCCCACCGCACATCGTTGTGTATGTTTAGTGCGGCTGTGTTCTTCGAAGTTTGTAGTGACGTGCGGGCACTTCCACATGATGTGTGAGAGTGTAGCCCACCCTGAACAAAATCTACATTTTGGTTCATATAGGTAGGGATACATCTGGTCATACAGGACTTGGTTTGGAAAGGAATTGGTCTGCAGTGCCGTTCTATCGAGGGACTGTTGGGGGCCGGGATATGATCGTCTCTGCCCTCCCTATAGTAGAGAATTTCCCGATACGTGAGAAGCCCGCCGCTGCCGTTCCGAGGTGTGTCCGGGGATACGACTTGCCAGTTGGTTTCGTTGGGGAGAGCGCAAGCCAGCTCACGTGCCTCATCGTTGCCTTCCAAGGTGGCATGTGCAGGGACCCAGGGTAGCGTGACTGTGGGAAGGTTTTCAATGTTGGTTTGAGGTCTTAGTATGGCGAGTGTCTTGGGAAATACAGGGTGTCCCAGCTATCATGCACCAAGTTTTAAAAAAAGAGTAATGGCGTAACTCGAAGAAAACCTATTGGATAATGTTTGCAGTACTGTGAAGAAGCGGTGACTAATTTTTTCGTTAATGAGACTTAACTAATTATTTCTAATTAATTATCTGACTCGATAATTACTGTCCTAATCACGAAAGTGTCAATGAGGCACTTGTAGGTACCCACGAGGGGCATCTAACTGCGGTATTTTCAGCGACGATCTAATTACGTACACATTTATTCTGACTGATAAAGAAAACCCGCGAAATATGAAAAATACCACGTGACAGCGCGTCCGCGCGCATCGTAAAGCAACGCCCTCAAACTGGCTGCCTCTGAGTTAGCCAGAATGAAATAAACAAAAGAAAGAAAGAAGGAATCGCCACCGAGTTTGTGCCTTATCTGCACACGCGCCTTATCAAGGTGATGCGCTGTCTCTTCGGGTGGGTAACACCGGAAGCAGTTGCTTTCAATCAGCTTATTTGGGGACGCTGCTTTACAATGCGCGCGGATGCGCCGTCACGTGGTATTTTTCATATTTCGCGGGTTTTCTTTGTCAGTCAGAATAAATGAGTACGCAATTAGTTCGTCGCTGAAAATACCGCAGTTAGATGCCCCTCGTGGGTACCTACAAGTGCCTCATTGACACTTTCGTGATTAGGACAGTAATTATCGAGTTAGATAATTAATTAGAAATAATTAGTTAAGTCTCATTAACGAAAAAATTAGTCACCGCTTCTTCACAGTACTGCAAACATTATCCAATAGGTTTTCTTCGAGTTACGCCATTACTCTTTTTTTAAAACTTGGTGCATGATAGCTGGGACACCCTGTATACGTCCTCTCGTAAAGTTTCGAATGGCAGCCTGCGGGTCTGATACTACCACTCCCGACGTTTAGATGCTGGAGATCGCTGGGGCGGTAGCCGCTTCCTCCGCTTCCCCCGTGTATGATTATGCCAGCCAGTTGCTGACTTCGTGTTCTCCCGATACTCGGTTGCATCAGTATACCAGACATTGGGCTCCGCTCGAAGTCTCTTGGACAGGACGTGGACTCGTGCTAGCCTATACGTCTCGCAAAACTCTCTCCCTGTACGAGAGGGTGGAGATCGTGAGGCGGCAAGACCGTGTACCAACTCAGTTACCTTCAGAAAAGCAGGCGCGGCGAAGGCGATTCAACTATAGATTCCATGACACGCGCGGTATGGCAGTTCCCCCAATAGAAGAATTCGGCGCCAATTTATTGTTCATTTTTGTTTGCTTTAACGAACATTGAAAATGACTTAATGACGTGATCAGAGCAAACGTCAACTAAGCCGCGTAAGGTTAGGACGTTGTTTGCGCCAGAAAAAAAGTAGCTGCGGGTTAGCTCAGCTAACCTTGGATATGCAAAGCAAGTGAAGTGAAGTGAAAGAGACCTCATTGATCGCCGGAAACAGACGTGATGTCTCCACTACGCCCGGACGAAGCCACTCGTCGATCCTGGTGGCATTCTACTAAGCAACACTTTTGCTAGGGTGGACACCCTTGTCCCCGAAGGGAGTGCGTCGGCCCCCAGCTTTCTCTCCGGTGCTGCCGTTCGAGAGCCGTTAGGACCTGCTGGACGGCTGAGAGTTGAATGTCCTTGTCGTAACTGCGTATGGGTCTGCCGTGGGGACAAGACGCCATATGCAAAGCAAAATGTTGGTCTAGTCTGGTTGAGTCTCGGTTTCGCTTGGTTAACCTTTCATGCAGTTGTATTGCCCACCCCGGCTGAAAGCCGTTAGGTCACGTGCAACGCTCACAGAAGGAGGCCCGGCCTCGCTTCCATTCACGGCGAACGCGGCGCAAGACGAGTCACGTAGCCCCAGACGACCCAGCGGCGCATGCGTGGGGCGCTGCGGGGTGTTTGGAGCTGATCGGCCGCAACCGCCGCGGCCGCCGCCACACATGGTTGAGCAGAACGACTGAAAACGGGGCCTAGTGCGCAGCGCCGAAAGCAAGCACTGAAAACCACGCGATGCGTTTCGAACGGCGTGTCGCAAGGTTAACTTTCGCGTCCGCGGCGACACCGCGGGACGAAAGTAGTAAAGCTTTGCTTTAATAATACAGGCGCAGTTGTGGCCTCGTTCATACCCCCCCCTCCCCCCCTCGTCCCTCTTCCTGCGTACGCCAGTGGCGACAGTAGTTCAGTGGCAGAAGGCGCTGTGTGACTGAGCACGAAGTCGCGGTTTCGACCACCTTGGGCTTCGGCGGTTGTTATTTTGCCGACATGGGAGAAAAATTCGTGCCCCCCCCCCCGTCCTTAGCGCACTTCATAGCGACAGAATAAATGACTAGGACATTGCCGGATGGGAGGGGCTGAATCAACGTGGGAGAGGCATTCATCATGCCGTGGACACAAACGGCTTGATGATGATGATGATGGTCCTGTTGGTCAAATGGCTCGCCACTTACGCTTCCGCTCACGGCCGCCCCTCTCAGGAGGTAGCACATTGCTTTGGTCGCTCCGTCGCAGTGCACTAGACGCTTGTAGTGGTCGTAGTGAACGGCACGGAGTGAGAGCGCACAGTGGATACAGGGGGCTAATTATCTAGGTCGCACTCGACGGCTACGCGCCTGGTTAACAACGCTAACGTTAAAGCTAACTCTAAAGTTAACGCTAACGCTAAGGTTAACAACGCAACGCTAACAGGCTGTCGCCTGGTTAGCGTTGCGCAGCGCCGACGCAAAAGGCTGTCCCCTCCCGAGCGGCCGAACTGAGGGTACGACACGTCGCTCAAAAGAGACGCGCTGGGAGGAAGGCTTCTCGTCACCCGATACCGTATACAGCCAGCGGGACGTCGCGGTCCCACGTGCCGAAGGCGCCGTCGACTTGTCATCCCTGCCCGCCGCATTGTTTTGGTCGCTTGTCTGCGCGGACCTATTTTTCCTGACACGCCGCGAGCATCGAATGAGCTCGCGGCCTGACTGACTGACGTCCGCTCGGTTTCGTCTTTGGTCGCTCCTCGCCGCCAGCGTCTCTCGGCGCGGGTGACTGACACGCGCTGTCACCGTGGGGAGTGCGCCGCGGAAATGGATAGCGCGTTTTATGTCGAACCTCGCTGCCTGCTTTATTTCGTACGCGTATGCATCGCCGAATCGGGCGCCGTTCAATTAACCACCGGATGAGTGAGCACGCGCGTAGCTTTTGAGGTGTGAAGAAAACAATTGCGAGGTCACCTAAGCACTTTTTATGATTGAGTGAATGCGAAAGCATGCCTAAAGTGTCCCTTCACTATCGTCGTCATCATTTTCTCTGTGCCACATTTTCTTCGGCCACACGTGAACGCCCTTTTATCCCGCTCTGATTTTATCCACTTAGGCCGTAGACCATGCTTTCTGTAATCAAGTTTGTTCAATTCAATTTTCCCGCTTTAGCACGCGGCTCGCACGCCATCCGTTGGAACAGCCTGCGTATGTTTGTTTATCTTTTGTTTTCGTTGTGCTTGGAATGGCTCAAGCCGACACCTTTTGTTTTTGTGTTTGCCTTGATCTCGCCTGTCTTTGACGCCGCTGTCAACCCGTCTTTCTTTTTCGCTATTGCGAACAAATCTCCGACATGCATCGTTGAATAAAAGAACGGTGGCACTGTCGGTTATGTACCTACATTCTGCCCCAAATACCTGAGGTTCCCTTTGCGTTGAACATTGCTGCGTGAGCCGTGCCAGTAGTTCTAGTAGCTTGTGCAGCGGTTTTTTCCTATATACTTAGCGTTTAAGAAATATTTCACCCGTAAGTAATGATTTCGCGTTAATAAATCGAGAGATGAATATCTTATTGTAAATGTAAACACAAGGGGCCCCGTTTTTTTTTTCTTGTCCAACCTAAATTAGTGACCTCGAAAAAAATGCCGGCTTATAATATTGCGTCAGGGAGAAAGAGCAGGTTGGGGGAGGTTAACCATAGTTCGCGAATAACTGAGAATTTGTGAAGTTAACGCTTTTAGGCACGCAGGGTACTTCGTGTCTTCACAGCAGCAGTGGTTTTGACGGATATTCTTGGTGCTCCCAATAAACAGCGTTGTATACGGTCGCGAATACGGGCCGCTGTCAAGCAAGACCTTATCTCATTAGCCTCTTCTGTGAAAGGGAAGCGTGTCGGACAGCACCTGCGCGCGATCCGTATTTCTCTTTAACGACGCCGTGTCAGGATGTTCGGGGAAGGAGGAGTGGCGGGCGATGTCTGGACGACCTCGTAGCACTCCAAGCTGCCCGCATTCGCTCCATTTTGGCATTGGTACTCGCCGCCTTTCTTCTTGTAAGCGATGGAAGTGCGGAACGAGGGGTGCACGCGTCAAGGTTATTCTCGGGGCGTGCAATCTGTTGAAACAGAAATGTGACGGTGTCAGGGGGAATCAGGACAAATTAAGATTAATGGCACGCCGAGTCGTTCAAATTCGTCGCGCATCTGTAGCTCGCTCGAGAGACAATCGTCGTCCTGATGTAAAAATGGGGAAACTCGGCCCGAGCAAATCCAGGCGGCCCAACGGGCAGACACTTCGCAAAAGGCACAAGCGAGCGCCACTAGTATAAGGTACGGTGCATATTATGCTTTCCTAAGATAAAGAAAAATAAAATGGCTGAAGTTCACTAAAAACATTACTTATGCCTTACAATTAGCCAATAATTGTTAAGCTGTACCGCTCAGCCCCCCCCCCCCCCCCAAAAAAAAAAAAAATAAATTCCTGCGGTATACCCTTCAAGCAAAATCTTACTTTTCCAGTGCTGTAAATAAAAGAAAAACTATTTTATTGCATTTATGCTCTTGTTCACATCTATGCGCCAAAAAGAAAAGCCTTAATTGAACGTTTAAATGAAACTGGCGCTTTAACGCGCCGAAGTTATACTTGTGCTGTCAGAGGGATCAATTAGAGGGATCAATTTAAAATACCTTGAGTTTTTAAAAAAACGCGTGCATATATGAATTTTGACCGTGCTCATCAGGACTACCTGCGAAATTACGGGGCGCAAGAAATATAAAAAAAAAGCTTGTTTGAGGGGGGAACGAGGGGGGGGGGGGGAGCGCCGTCCCGGTGACCGACATTTGTGCCCCAGACAAAGAAAGAGGGGCTTATTTAGAGCACTGAAAATGCTCGATGTTACGGGGCTTGCAGACGGGATCACGCGGTGCTCGGTTGTTTCTCGAGGAGGATGCAGAATCAGGCCTGTTTGTGCGCACTTTAATACTGCAAAAGAAATGAGTTCGGGTAGTTGAGTGTGGAAAAACATTTACGGCGCGTGCAAAATTAATGTCACTGCCAGCGCGTGTGTTAGGAACCCCTATCGCGCCGCAACGGAGGCCAATGTCGGATTCTGCAAAAACAATCCCCGTGTTTTGTTTTTCGTATTCGTTTTGTGGTGGCGTATTCTGCTTTGCTTTTACACATTCACTGCGTTACTTTGCGGCTGTTCCGCTGTAGTCAGGCTCATGTTTGATTTGATTTGATTGTAGGGTTTAACGCAACGACGCAACGCAGGCGATGAGGCGCGCCGTAGTGGAGGGCTCTCGATTAATTTTGACCACCTGGGGATCTTTAACGTGTGCCGAAATCTCGTACGCACGGGCGTTGTTGCTTTTCGCCTCCATCAGAAAAGCGGCCGCCGCGGCCGGGAATCGAACCCGCGTCCTCGTGCTCAGCAGCGGAACGCCTTAGCCACTGAGCCACCGCGGCGGGTAGGCTCACGTTTCCAGTAGCGGAATCACAACCTTTCCGTCAATGTCATCGGACAGGGCTTTGTTTAATTTTGTGCGTGGAGCCGTGTTTCGAAATTCGTAGTTCTCGGGAATTGCTACAGAACGGGGAGTTTCGTTGAAACGTATGTGTTTACACAACGAGAATGGACGAGGAATTAAGAAAAAAAAATAGTCAAAAGCTCCCAAGTCTACTAAAGATCACCGAATCAATGCGTAAGCTGCTCTTTTAAACACTGACCGCCTTTAAAGTCGATTCCACAGGGTTAACTGGCGTTAATTGGCGTGTTCATGGGAGGTGCTCACCTACGGGGCAGAAACTTGGAGGCTCACTAAGAGGGTTCAACTTAAATTGAGGACGACTGAGCGAGCAATGGAACGGAAGATGATAGGTGTAACATTAAGGGACAAGAAGAGAGCAGAGTGGGTCAGGGAACAAACGCGTGTTAAAGACATATTAGTAGAAATTAAGAAGAAGAAATGGGCGTGGGAAGGGCATGTAATGCGAAGGCAAGATAACCGTTGGCCATTAAGGGTAACAGAGTGGATCCCTAGAGAAGTCAAGCGTGGCAGGGGGCTGCAGAAAGTTAGATGGGCAGATGAGATCAAGAAGTTTGAGGAGATAAATTGATCGCTATCAGCACGGGACCGGGATAATTGTAGGTCTATGAGAGAGGCCTTTTCCCTGCAGTAGGCGTGGACAGGCTGATGATGATGATGATTACGATGATGATGACTAAACTAGGAATGATCTAGGGCCTTTTATTATGCCTCAGTAAGAGCCGACGTGTATCCCTATAAAGCGCTATACACCGAAGCCTTTTAAAATCGTCTTCACTCTCATACACAAATAAAATGCTGGGAAGACATATTTAGGTGTCAGTTTCGAAAGTTTGATATCAAGGTATGATACCACTAGTGCATTTTATTAAATACCTTCATAATACCCAATGTATCCACATGGAGCGCTATACACACCAATCCCCCTTCAAGCCGGCTTCATTGCTGTAGATAAATGCATTGGCAGAAAGACACTTTTTGGGGAAACATCAGCGGTCTTTTACCAAAACATGAAGGCCACAGGACGCCTTCTTATGCAGCGCCCTCTTATGCAGCAAAAGTGTGATGCGGCCCCTGTGATGCACAAAAAATACTGGAGTGCCGACGGATTACCTCCTTGAGCCCACACAGAAATGCTTACGCATTTCTCTATCTTGTACCTCCCACTCTTGCGCTGTTTCAAAAAATGAACACTTGCGCCACACAACGACATCTTCGGTGCCCATTAAGGAACGTCGATCGTTCTGCAGCAGACGCTTTAGTCACTGAAGGATCTCACGTTGATCTCGCCACGGTTACACGGTAAACTTTTGAGCACGCAGGGGGCGCGTACGCACTTTTTCAGAGACCAGAGAATTGCGCGTGGGATGTTATCAGCATCCCTTTGTGATCGAAGAAGTATGCGTCAGAACACTGTACAATTGTCCTCGCGCTACCGCGAAGAAACGTTCATTGCGTATTCATGTCGCGGGATAGGCACGGTAGGGTCATTCGACAGCTTCAGGTTGCATGAATGCGAGCCGTGCATTCAATGCGCAGGCCCCGATCCGAGCGTTGCTGAAGAGGATCGTGCTCATCGAGGTAGGCAAATCGGCCCCGCATGCCCTCTGCCCTAATATATACTGGAGTTGCATAAAGCTGTGCTTCACGCAACAGCCTGCGGTATGTTTATGGCGATGGTGAGACAACATCGTAGCCCGGCTTTGTATAACGGGGACCGCTTTTTTTCTCCTGCAATTTTCCGGTCATTGAGCCCCGCTAGCAGTGAAAGCGCACCGGGCCATTGTGAATCGACGCAGCGTATACCCGTTCTGCGCTCGCCGAGCCTAGCCGCAAACAATGGCGAAAGAAATGCGCAGTCAGCTGAGCATACACGCAGTGCTTCCGTCCGCGTCGTGGTATGCGGGGACACAGCCGTCGCTCCCGTTTCCGGCTTGGCATCGCCGACTATGTTCGAGCCTCGTCAAACACGCTAGCACTCACGCAACCTTTGCCTCAGCCACTGGGCGGGAATGCGGAGTGCGATCGACGGGTGCACGAGCTGGTTTGCCGGCTCCACACTCCTCGATGAGCTGTTTAAAGCGGCCACGAAGAGCAAATGCAGCTTTGTCTAGCCTTTGGCAACTCAGTCACCTCCATCATGTACTGCCGAGAGCATGTGACGGGGAGGTTAGCTTTGTTTAAAGAATTTCGAAGGAGAGCTGCTCCGCATGCCTCTTTGGATGATATATTTTTTCCTATAGGCCATCGTATCGCCATTAGAGGCATTTTGCGCCTAATCCTCGGGTTTTTAAAGGATACACGCCTCAGTGACTCCTGGTGATTTCCCGCGCATAGCGGCAAGAAGGTGTTGATCGGGGGAGCATTGCCGGCATATCACGCAAGGCTAGATCCGTCCGTTTATAGACATCACCACCACCACCACCACGGAAAATATTTTCTTAACCGAAAAAAAAAGACGAAATAAATGTTGAAAAACTTTCAAATTTCGCGCTACAGTGTAAAGTTAATCGGGAGCCGTCCACTACGGCGCCCCTCTTCGCCTGTGTAACGTCGGCGCGTTAAAACCCACAATCAATCAATCAACCAATCAATCAATCAATCAATCAATCAATCAATCAATCAATCAATCAATCAATCAATCAATCAATCAATCAATCAATCAATCAATCAAATCGTGCTACAGTGACGTAATATGGACATGAGTGACGTAGTTTTAACCAGCACTAAAATGTGGTTATAGTGTGTTGACGGCACGGCAGCGTTCAAGTGGTACGGTAAAAGGCTACTAGATGACCCACTATAATCGCCCAGTCATGTTTATTGGTAGTGGCTATGGCGGCGGCCGCCATTCGCCGAACAAGGTTCTGTGACGACATAGAGAAACCGCCGTAAAGTGACCGGGAATTCGCCGCTGCGTCATATGCATTCTTTAACATCTTCATCATTTTTTTCGACTCCGCAATAAAATTGGTATCACTGTTATCAAGAGGCACCAGTCTTTGTGATAAACCAAACTTATCTTCTGCACAGGCCATGAGGCGCGCCGTAGTGGAGGGCTCCGGATTAATTTTCACCACCTGGGGATCTTTAACGTGCGCCGAAATCTCGTAATCTCGTACACACGGGGCGTTTTTTGCCTCCATCAGAAAAGCGGCCGCCGCGGCCGGGAATTGATTTTGATTGATTGATTGTAGCGTTTAACGCGCCGACGCAGCGCAGGCGATGAGGCGCGCCGTAGTGGAGGGCTCCGGATTAATTTTGACCACCTGGGGATCTTTATCGTGCGCCGAAATCTCGTACACACGGGCGTTTTTGCTTTTCGCCTCCATCAGAAAAGCGGCCGCCGCGGCCGGGAATCGAACACGCGACCTCGTGCTCAGCAGTGCAACGCCCTAGCCACTGAGCCACCGTGGCGGGTGCGGCCGGGAATCGAACACGCGTCCTTGTGTTCAGAAATAAGTTAATATGCATTCCTACAATGAATAAGCTTTGTCGTCGTCATCGTGGCAATAGTAATCACTGTACCCATCTATCGTTTTCGCAACCACTTGGCGTGACTGAAACTGGCCCACAGACGTAAATTTCAAGGTGGCCTCATTTTGTTGCCCCCCCCCCCCCCCCTTTTTTTTTTTTTGCCTGCTTATGAGAAATTTCGCGAGGCGCGGAAACCATCTCACGCTTCCCTACGTATTGTGGACGCCCCAAAATTTCTTCATATTCGGCTCAGCTTGCTGTATGTCACCATTCAGCACTCATTAATTTAACGCGTTTGTTTTACTGCAGCCCCATTGGAAGGAAAGCAACTTCCGTATGTTGACAGATTCTACTCAGACACGGCGCACCTTTCTTTGGCGTCGTGTCTTAGAGATGGTGATGCAGTTTTTGGGATGCCGAATTATAGTGATGAAAAAATACCGTTCATAACAAAATACTTGTTATAGCGAGAGGTATGTTTTCTCGTGTGAATTAGAATTTCGAATTGTTCAGGTTGACCCAGGTGAGCTTTTGTCCAGCTTAGCCAGAATTCAAACGTTCAGCTATTGACGCACCGCAAAGAAAACGAGGTGGCTTCAATTAATGCGCAGCGGTTTACCATGGCGCACCCCATAGCCCGGGTTTAGCTTCTGCACAATGAGCTTCAGTATTACGAGGCGCTCCGTTGTGAACCGATACCCGAATTCAGCCTCCTCGGTTTGTAATATAGCTTCTAAAAAAAAGAAAAAAAAAACATACATACGAGTGTTTCTTTTTTATTCTAATTGACCCTCGTAACAAAGCTGTATAACGTTTGGCAAAAAAACTACATATGAGCGTTTCTTTACTTTAGCTTAGCCATCGTAAGAGACATATCGTATTGGGCAGCGCCTTATAAGCGGATATTTATGCTGCTTTCGGACGAATTTTTTTTCTTGAAGTTAGCTTATCTGCAATATGAACAAGCTTGCGGTTGAGCTCTTCCGCGAGGGGGTTTTCGGATCGGACGGCACAAAGCCGAACTTACGCACAGCTGCGGGTGCAGAAAAGAAAGCAGGGGGTCCAAAAATGAGCAGGGCAGGCAACGGAGGGAGCAATCGGCGCTGTAGGTCGCATTGGGCGGTTAGGCGTTGCTAAACGAACCGGGTGTAACGCAAAGAGCGCGATCGACGAGCAGAGATGGGCAGCGCGAAGGAAGCGAAGCTCAAAAGGCGCGCGGGAGGCGCCTTGCGGGCGAGCCCACTCGCTAACGAGCCGCCCCATCATCGTCGTCGCCGGGGGCGATTAATTGCAATTATCGGATAATTAGGGACGTCCGCGCGTCTCGCCGACGCTCTGCCCAATCAATGGCAGGCGCGCGCGCATTCTCCGGACGCGAATATAAATACGCGCGCCCCAGATATCGCTGGTCGAGTAGGCCCCTGCAGTAACTGGAACACTGCCGTTCTCGACTGGGCGGAAACGCAGTGCCCACGGGATCGTTGGAATGAAGGTTTAGGTCACTAGGTTCTGGCTCCTCACAAACTGTGAATTCCGCGTTAGTTTTAGATTCGAGTCAATATGTGTTGTCGGAGACTAAGTTGGAACCAATTTCGCGCTCACAATACGTGTATGACTCACGTAGAGGTGCCCGATGAAGGTTGGGTGGGTCCACAGCCTGTAGTTAAAAAAAAAAAAAAAACTAAAAAATACCGGGCCATCTTCACTAACATGAAACCTGAGGAAGGACGAAGCATGTGTAAAGTGTATTATTGGCACCTTGGCGTTTTTGCCAACGGAGATGACACCGTTGGTGGGTAGAGGTATGGCAGCTTTGCTGTAAAAGTCTCTTGTCTTTGAAGCAGGAAGCCCTCCAGCGCGAAGCGTAGTAAACGAGTGTCGCGGTGTTTTAGTAGCGTGACTACATGAAACGACGATTACGACGACGACGACGACATGAGACGCCAACAACCCCAGACCCTAAGGGGCTTCGCCCCTATAATAGAGTAGGTTTCTCCTAGCATGGCTCCGCCTTCCCATCCCACCGCGCTACACTGAATTGTTCAGCCGTAACCGCTAGTCTCGACTACACTATCCACTCCCCACCCGCCCTTCACTCAGCCTCCTATATATATGCCCGCATATCGCGACGATACCAAGCGATCGCCTTTTGCAGTGCCCGTGTCCTCCATCACATACCTCTTTCAACATATCCCCTAAAATGCCGTACCTGCGACTTCCCAGAATTTGCTTATGTCACCATAAAGATACCCACCCCCTACATGCCCTTTCCTCAGAACAGCGGGAGAGCGGGATGACCAGCTCCTTGTATGAAGACCACTATTCTTGGAATTTTAAAGCGAAGCTTTAGTGTTTTCACTGATGGCGTCTGCAACACGAAAACGCCGAACTAAAAAAAAAAAAACGCTTCCGGTAGCCGGAATCGAACCTGGATCCCTCGCGCTATGACGCCAGCGTCTATCCAATTGCTCCATCTCGATTTTTTTTCTTACTGTATGGAAAACTGCACCTAACACATCCTACAAAAGCTATCAATCAGTCATCCAAGAAGGTATTGAACTTGAAAACTTGGACTACAACCAAAGAATCCGTCATGAGAAAGTTTCGCGTTCAGCCATCGTCATCGTTTGACGGAGGGGTGCATGATTTTTTAAAATTTCGGCTACAGTAAACGCCCCTTTTCTTCATTGACCACCACTACCACCACCACCACTATCTATAAATCTGCAAAGTAAGAGAAATCGGACGACCAAAGTGAGCAGCTTGGCATACAGAATGTGTCGCGCGCACAGTGGAGGCGCGGACCCGTGAGCCACGCTTCGCTGATATTACTCTCTCTGATGCTTAAGTTCCGATGCTAAAGGGAGGTCTCCATTTGCGGGAAGTCGTCCGCTGTTTCTAAGCGGGTTTAAGTCGCACACCATTTACTCTCACAGGCTACGTAACGCGGCGTATTGGTGCACATTAAGCAGCATCTTCTTTCCTTTTGTTGGTAGCAATGAAACTGCAGCGTAAACCAGCGAGCTACAGTGCGGTGAAAGCCACGTGCGAGCGCCAGAATCGAGAGTGGCGTCATCAAGCCATCACCGTGACGTCACGATGGGGTTATATTATCACCGCTTATTAAAAAAAAAAAAAAAAAAACGTGGTGGTTTTATGGTTTCTGGCGCTGCTTCGTGCAGCGGACGCCGTTTTTTTCGCGAAGGGTGGTCTCTTACGTTGTCGCGTACAAAGGGTACAAATGATGCGGTTAACGACGTTCGAGCATTCCGAATCGTGCCAGCTGTAATCACCTAAAGATACGCTAAGTCGCCGGCAGTGCGCCTTTCGTAACAGGAAGTCGGAGGAGCCATTCGCGGTGCTGCGAGAGAGCAACGCGCGAGCTATATCCTGCTCGCGTGGCAGCAATCGGACGTTCTCCAGCGGGTCCCCTGTCCGAGCGACGCCCGGCTCATGCCATCCCGTCCGGTCCGGGCAGCCAGCCAGCCAGCTACCCCGGCGTGGCTTAACGCAGCGCTTCGACGACTTCCACCAATGGCCAATAATGACGACATTTATCGGACGTCCGGCGTGGCTTCCTGCGCGTCGTCCCGAAAGAAAGCGAAGCCAGGAGGCAGCGTTGACAGGGTAGGAAGCGCGCCAGATTGCATGGCCCCGCTCTCTACCCTTCTTCTCTGCCGACCTGACGACGCGGCGACGTGTTCCCAATACCGAATAAACGCCGCAGACGATGGACCGGGGAGTAGGGGCCGTCTTTATCGGCCGCCATGTTTACCCAACCCCAGCGATCCCTCGAGGGCGTTCTCTATCCCCCGCGCTAAATTAACCCGCGACACAGAGGACGAACGACGTCGTTCGCGCCATCTCGCTAGAACACCCATTGCTTACCCCTGGCTTCCTTTGGACGAGCCGCCGGCTCATCTCTTCTCCCTCGCCAGAATCAACATCTCCGGGCAGATCTCGAACCTTTTTGCATTTAGCTATCTGGTTCCACGTGAGCTGTACAGCTCGCAAGGAGTGCACGACCCACGTTGTAGAACTGAAATACATGTATGACACGGTCGCTTTATATTTTTATTGAAAATGAAGGCATACAGCGACATCAAGACACAATCACCTACGAAATCTGCCGACCGCACACAGGTAATTAAAAATTCCGATCTAAATAAGACGACATAAATGTAATCCATGCGGTGCTTCGAGAATGTTTAGTTCGTGGAGGGTTAGGGATGTTTTAGTCTATAGTGGAGGTTTTGGAGTCTGTGAAGTTGAGGAGGCGAACTAGTAACCCATCACGATCTGTAGATTTTGCGTCACCTGGAAACACCCGTTTTCTGTAGATCGACACAGGGAAAAATAAGTCTATTTTGTAAATCAAGTATCTTAAAGCGTACATTAGGGCTTGGTATTTTTACGTTTTTAGGAATGCATGCGTGCGTTTGTTCAACATGCGATGTGGGTTGTCACGAAGCTCACACGGTAGCCGTGTTACCCGCTGTTTATGTTGATATGGTCGTTAACGATCAGGTAAAGTAACTTCTTTACCTGCACAAAGGTAACTGTGGCAAAAAAAAAAACAAAAAAAAAACATCGTCTCATTAGTCGCTCTGCCGCGTGGCAGGGCCTAGGTCCCTAGCGCATGCGAGAAGCCGCTACATTAGAAACGCATGCACTTTGCAGAAGCTGCGCGCTCACAGCAGGCCCAATTAAACAATGACATCATATACTCGTGTGCAACGCTCCAGTGAGTACGGGAACCGCTTCCAATCTTTTCTTTTTGTTTGTTTGTTTGTAACGTCGCTGGGCAACCACTAATGTGGCCATCCGGAGCACAGCCTCCCGAATGGGCGGTCTTCTGTTGAAAGTCTCGCCAGGTGTTCGTGTCGCGCATAACGTCAAGGATCAATCAATCAATCAATCAATCAATCAATCAATCAATCAATCAATCAATCAATCAATCAATCAATCAATCAATCAATCAATCAACCAATCAATCAATCAATCAATCAATCAATCAATCAATCAATCAATCAATCAACCAACCTTTATTTTCGGTGCCCAGGAACAACACTAGGGTCTTGGTACTGGTACACCATATACAAACATTCATAAAAACAAACTAAAATCAAGACGACACAACACACAAAACCATATGTATGACAGAAACAATGAAATAAAAATAATTACAGAGATACCAGAAAGCAAAACAGCAAAAAAAATGAAGCCTAGTGTTAGAAGCCATGACACTCGGCCAGCAAAACGTTAAAGGCACGTGAAAAATAGAAAATATACAAGCAAATACTCAATGAACATGACGGAGATAGATTATACACATAAAACGAAGGTTCTATAACAAAATGTTAGGAAGTTTCAAAATTGAAAAACGAAGTTCAGCGTTACAAGAACTGACACTCAAACCTACAGAAATTCAAGCAACACAAAACCAGGAAAAGTGAAAAACAAACAAGCTAGAACATGATTTGCATAAAATAAATACGGCACATAAATTTGGAAGGACATAAAGGCACTTAAGCGACAGCAGTTTTCAATTCAGTAGAGAACAAAGAAAAAAAGCTCTGGAATATATCAAGACGATCGGAATATTCATTATACGCACATTGTATTCTGCAGATGGACGAGCGTCGTCTACTTAAAGCATCTGTTCTGAAAGTTCGTAATGTTCGGAAAAGTTTGTTCGGCAAGTTGACATTGATCAGTGCAACCAAGTCATCACACAAAATATCACCATGAAGAAGTTTACAACGAAAGATAATATCAGCTCGCATTCGTCGACACCAAAGGGAAGGAATACTTTTCAGAAAAGACATGCTGCTGTTTGCGACTTCTTGTACATCACGGAAACGGTGCTTGAAGATAGAAAGGAACTTATTTTGAACCCTTTCGATACGGTCACTATTGGACTTGCAAGTTCCATTCCAAACAACAGAACCGTATTCGAGAAGAGGTAAGCAGAGAGCCGAATACAACTTTAAGAAAGGAAGAGGACTTTTAAACTCTCTAGAATACCTGCAAACAGCACCCAGACATCGAAGAGAGGGTCGGGTGATTTGTGTAACGTGGGAAGAGAAAGTCAGAGAAGAATCAAATAGTACTCCCAAGTCCCGAATTTCGCTCACCCTCGGCAGTGCAGTGCTTGCTTTTTTATAAGAGTGTTGCAGTTGCTGAATTTTCCTACTATAGGAGACAACTTTCGTTTTTGAGGGGTTCAAAATTAGGTTGTTTTTGGTGCACCAACGATGGAATGACACGATATCAGCCTGAAGAGAATTACAGTCCTGAACATTACGCACTTCTCTAAAGATTTTCATATCATCAGCATACAACAAAAAAGAAGAATTTTGAATGGCAGAAGCAACATCGTTAACGAAAAGGGAAAAAAGAAGGGGACCCAGAACGGAGCCCTGGGGTACACCACTGGTTGCTTTGTACCTAAATGATGTCAATCAATCAATCAATCAATCAATCAATCAATCAATCAATCAATCAATCAATCAATCAATCAATCAATCAATCAATCAATCAATCAATCAATCAATTATTTGCGTGCCCAGGAACAGCCGGGGGGGCCTTTGTGCTGGCGCACGGAAACAGAAACACACGAAACATAATGTACACATCTCTCAAATACAAAATAAAATACAAAATACAAAGAAAGAAAGAAAAAAAAAACGAAAGGATAGCTTATGTTGAAGTTACGGAATGAAAGTCATTTAAGTGCAGGAACTCAAGGATAAAAGACAAATGCAGAATAAGAAAAGTTGGCAGTTACGCCAATACAAACTCACAGACATGTTTGCGAAACAGAGTAGGGCAATCATTAAATATATCAAGGTAATCCGAGTACCGATTGTACGTGCATTGCAGTCGGAACACAGGGCACAAGACACGCAGACAATTGGGGTTGCAAAAGGTATCATGTTTCCTGGTCCACTTTTGCGGCACATAAAGACGAACATGTTGTAGCAGCTCACCACAAGACACTATGCCGTGCATAATTTTAAAGAGGAAGAGAATATCAGCCTTGTTCCGCCTGGAAGTTAAGCATGATAGCGTCAATGAAGAGGGCGATCCAGGGTTATAATTACTACTATCGCCAAAGCGATGGTTGAAGATAGATATGAACTTATTTTGGACCCTTTCTACAAGCTTACGGTTTGTTTTGCTCGTGCTGTTCCAGACAACAGATGCATATTCAAGCTGAGGACGACATATAGTTGTGTAGAGCTTGAGAAGAGAAATCGGCTCCTTGAACTCCTTGGACACGCGACAGACAACGCCAAGCGATCGAAGAGCTCTACGAGTAATTACCTGAATATGTGGAGAGAAGCTCAGTTTACTGTCGAAAGTGACGCCTAGGTCATTAACATCTACCACACGTGGGAGTAATTCACCGTTGATGTTATAGGGAAACAAGATGTTGTCAGTCTTTCTTGTGTATGTCATTACCTTAGTTTTAGATGTATTAATGAGGAGTTTGTTGCATGAGCACCAATGCGAGAAGGACGAGATTGCTCTCTGGAGAGCGGAACAGCTGGCAGAGTTGGAAACAGATTTAAATATTTTTACATCATCGGCATATAAAAGAAAATTACAATCATTAAATATTGTCGCGACATCATTTATAAAGATTGAGAAGAGAAGTGGCCCGAGAACTGAGCCCTGAGGGACACCACTGGTGACCTCATAGGAAAGAGAAGACTGTCCATTTACATGCACGAAACATGACCTATCACATAGATAATTGCATATAAGAGATATCAGGGATGGTTGTATATCAAGCTCAGATAGTTTTTTGGCTAAGAGCTCGTGGCAGACGACATCAAAAGCCTTGCTTAAATCAAAGTAGACTACATCAAGTTGACCTCTCCCTTGCACAGCTTCCGAAGCATGCAGCATGAAGTTGACGAGATTGGTAGTGGTCGATCGGCCCGCGAAGAAACCATGCTGTTCAGGTATTAATGTGGTATTTATACTGAATGTGAGTAGTTTATGCAGTATTGACTCAAACAATTTAGAAGCAGCACATAGAATAGATATCGGTCGGTAGTTCGTGGGGTCCAATTTTGAACCTGTCTTAAATACAGGAACAACCCTTGCATTCTTCCAACGAGCGGGGAACTTGCCAGACTTGAGAGAAGTTTGAAATATACACGTCAATACTGGAACTAGGATATCACCAAACGCTTTCAGTACGGCAGAAGGAATGCCGTCAGGGCCGAATGAAAATGACGATTTCAATTGTTTCAGAGCTTTCAAAACGAGACTTTCCGAAACCAACACTTCTGAGTTTTTACAGTAACCTAGAGATTGTGGAGGGGGGCAAGCTGCACTGTTGTTGCCATAAGTGGAACGGAATTGTCGCGCAAAGGCATTGGCAACGTCCGATATGCTCTCTCCTCGTTCATCGATGAGGTTAATGTTCCCAGGTGAATTTTTACATGTTTGAGAACGGACGTGGCCCCAGAAAGCTTTTGCATTGCGTGTTGCATCAGCCTCAACCGCGGCAATGTAATTCGACCTATCGCGCCTAACCAGACATTTACAAAGAGATCTGAGTTGACGAAACTCATTCTGCCACCTTTCCTGCCCCGTTTTCTTAGCTTGCTTGTGCGGTCGATTTTTCCTCCCCAAAGCTCGTTTAAGTTCAGCAGAAAACCAACGCGGAAAATTGCCTTTCTTTTCAAATTTTCGGGGAACAAAGCTCCTCAAGCCATCGTGAACAACTTCAGTAAAAAAATCGGTCTGTTCATCAACGTCGTTGAGGTTAGCTATTGGTGACCAATCAGTGTTACTAAGAAAGTGAAATAAACCAATGTAGTCACCACGAGCAAAGTCGTAACTACTGCTTCCTGGTGTGCAAACAGGGGGACTGTAATGAAGGAGAGATACGTTATGCAATGAAATATGTAATGACGGATGAAACTTGTCCGGTTTTACAAGGTTAGTATTACTGCGCGAGACGTCGACAGCTTCCAAGCTAGTCAGACACAAATCTAAGACGTTCCCACATGAATTCCTAATGAGGTTGCACTGCTGCAAGGAAGTAAAGGAAATAAAATCAAATAGAAAGTCACACTTCGGAGATATTGCATGAGACGCCTGACTGACCCGCTGAGTCTCCCAAGAAATCCCCGGCGCGTTAAAGTCCCCAGTGACAAGGAAATGGTGACCACTGTGAGATATTACTGTAGTTTCGATTGTGTTAAGGATATTTCTGAACTCACTGGCATGTGTCTCGGGGGAAATGTAGTATGTACACACTAAGAGCCGTTCACCCCGATCACAAAGCACCTCTAACCAAATACACTCACTCTCTAATTCAAGGTCAAGGCGGCGTTTACACTTGATGGAGTCATGTAGGAGTCAATAATAATAATAATAATAATAATAATAATAATAATAATGATAATAATAATAATAATAATAATAATAATAATAATAATAATAATAATAATAATAATAACTTGAATGTTAATAAGTACTAGGTGAAGAAATTATCATTCTTTTATTGCGGGAAAATACACTAAATTGGAAAAATAAAACACATAAAACTTCGAACCCTACATATATCCTTTAGACAGTCAACTGTTGGTAAATAATTCTTCAAATCTTTGGCCTCACCTTTCGTGTTGACTAAAGTATGTTGGTGTCTAAAACTATGTGGTATTCAGCATGACTTTACAGTGAATAATATGTTTTCTTTTTTGTGTAACCGATACACAGCCATTCCATCGCGTATCCCCGCATCATCTCCGTAACCAATACCGTAGCCAAGACTGAACCAACGCCGTAAAACCGCGCGAACTTCATCAGGCCCGTAGCGAACCCAATGAAACGTATTGCGCGCGATATTCAAAAGCGCTCGAGCGTCCTTTCGGTAACTCTCGCCGCACTCCGTGGCGCCCGTATTTCTGTCCCTCCCTCAAGCTCTGGCCTAAGTTGCTAATGGCGTGGCGGTCGCCCTGTAATTATGGCGACTTCATTAATATGCAACGGAGCAGGTAACAGGTCTGCGAGCAAGATAAATAAAGACAAAGGAGTGGAAACAAAAGTAGAGACGGTTTCTTATTCGGCGCGTTCGCGCTGAAAGGCGGCAGCTAGCTGGAAGAAAAACCGGCGACCGGGTAAGTCTTGTGAGGTCTACCGCAGTGGCTTCTCCCCGCGGGCCGCGCACGGCTGACGACGTGGCTTCGCGGTCAACGGCGCAGCCCCGAAAGCTGCGGGGGCGCGTTAAGTCGCTAATTACTCAATCATTCATCGAGTCGACGACTCCTTGCGAACCTGCTAGATTATTCACGCATGCCTTCCTCCGGCTCGGTCAGGAATACTGGCGGCGAGGCCTGTCTGTTGATTCGCTGCGCTCGTTGAGATAATACGCGAAGCTCCTGTGACCTGTGAAATGGCGCGAAGGTTTGTATGATTGAGACATCCTCTATTCGCTATAATGTGCTGTGATTTTTCTCGGTCGAAGCGCGCGGAAACCCGAACCGCGAGAGAGGAATCAGGTGCAGTATTAACGTGGGATGGCACTACGGGAACACTCCCACACGATACTCTCCTAAAAAGCAGGAACTCGCACTGCCTGTTTTTAAGGCGCACACTGCTGGAGGTGTATCGATGTGGCATGGCGCGTAGTGCGACAGGGACTCTTTGACAACATCGGTGGGTCCCTGTGCACATTGTATAGGTATATTTTTTTTTGGTTTAAATAAACTTCAAACTTCGAACTTCGAACTTCGAACCTTATGAAAGACGATATGTTTAAGCGGACAAAAAGATCGGGACGGATTACGGCAAAATAGATGGGTGTAAAATGACGTTCTAGCTGAAATTAAGCAAATAAGCTGCAATTGGGGAGGACATGTGCGAAGAAAACACTGCAAGTTCTGAAGGAAGGAAGGAATAGTACAGGAAAGGCAGGGAGGTTAACCAGAATACTGTCCGGTTGGCTACCCTACTCGGGGGGGAGGGGATACGGGAAATGAAAGGGAAAGAAAGGACAGCGGTACATATTAAAGGAGAAAATGAGAGAAAGAAAAGTAGAAAAAACACAAGGCGTGACCAGGCAACTATAAAGGCGGTACAAACAACGCACACAACCAGAAAATGCACAAAACTAATACGGTCCACTGATAACATGGGCGAACTAAGGGCACTGTACTATAGTAATGTCCCTACAATCGTTCAGACAGGCCCGTGTCCTTCAAAAAGAGCAGTAGGGCTTTTATAGCCTTTTCGGCCTGTGTCGGACAGCGCCTATGGCACAAAATTGTCTGCGCTGTAAAGGGGAGGTCGTCGAGTCGGCGAAGTGTGGTGGAGAGCTGTTGCCTCGGCGTTACGAAGCGGTCACAATGGCACAGAAGGTGTTCAATCGTCTCGTCGGTGGCGCACGCATCACAAGCAGGGCTGTTGGCCATTCCAATGGTGTAGGAGTAAGCACCGGTGAAGGCAACACCTAGCCACAGGCGACAAAGTAAGGTGACGTCCGAGCGTGGCACGTTATTAGGTAGGTGGCGCTGCAAATCTGGGTCGAGCGAGTAAAGACGAGCGTTAGAGAACTCGGGTGTATTCCACTGCGGGCATTATGGTAACCTGTGGAGAAAGGGAAGTAGAAACAGATAATTGGATAGCGCGGATAGGTAAGATACAAGAGAGATTAGGTGGGCGGGTTCGATGGGAACAGTTCGCAAACTCCCGTGATGACGAACGCTGCCTGCGCCCTCGCAAAAACGGAGCTATAAGGACTGAGTTCGAGAGACTCGTAGGCGAACAATGTCCTTGGCAGTGCCTATCCTGCCCTTCGAAATCGGCGCTGTTCTAGGGCTGGGCTTAACGACAGTGTGTCCTGGTATCGTGTCCGCTCACTGCGGAGCAGGCTTCTCCGCCCCGAGAAAACCCCGTTCACAGTATAGAAAAAAAAAAGCATTAAAAATAAAAAAAGTCCCAAGGGCTTTCATATTTTGATACAAGGCGGCTTATATTGCCCCTAAAATGGTCTTCCTAACAATTCATTTGTGTGTAAAGGTGAAGCCAACTTTAAAAAGATCGGTGTAAGCTCGGTTGTTGTAAGCTGGCTTTCCCACATTGCCCGCTGCGCAGTGAAGCATGGCCATCTACGTTAGGAGTGTGGTTACAGAAACGGCTCTAACTACCGGAAGTATCCTGCGACTCTACCATTACGCGCAACAAATAACCCGAAGTTAAACGGAATCTTCGTAAAGTCAACCCACAGTTCCGCTGTTTCGGCAAATTTCGCACTGGGTGGAACTGGATTTAGTTTTTGGCTTCGAATTTTCGTACATTCGTGCGGGTGTGTGGACACTTTTAGTAATCGCTTGAAGGAGAAAGTGGCCGAAACTTGCTGCCGAGCCTATTCCGAGCCAAGCATTGCAAGCCTCTGTAGCCACCGGAAGTGACGCCGTTCCGTTCAGTCGCTTTACTTTTGCGGGTGACGTCACTTCCGGGTGTGTTTTACGTCCGCACTTAAAGGTTTGCACCACACGCCCCGCCTTACCCGTAACGGAAACGTGCGGAGGCTGTCATGGCTCCTTCCGGTATTTGGCCTCGTGCGCCCAACTACGTGGGGGGTCACGTGGTGCGCAGGTCGGTGTACAGACGCACGAGAAGGGGACGTTATTGTCACACTTGCGTCAGCCGACACTGCTGGATTTCCCCAAGGGTTGGCTTCCTCTGCCTTGGCCGGAAAGCGTTTGTTGTGAAATACGGTGAGGATATAGGCGCGCAGAGTTATGGAAACCCTCTTCGATGAACACCTTTCACTAACACGAGTGCTGAACACCAGCGCTCGCGTTTGTGAATTCCTTACTTTGACCTAGTTTAGGCGCCGTTTTTTGTCATATTATGCAGAACCAACTAGCCCAAGTTCAAACCTTAGTTAAACTCATTTCGCCATGGCAAGACGCCATGATTAGGAGGAGGTCTTGCTGCGAAGACTTCGTGTTGGTGTAGCCCATCCGCTGTAACCCGGGAGTGGCCACCACGCTACCATGCCCCGTTCGCACAGAACTGCCCCTTTTGCACGGCTCCTGCCGAAGATGCGGACACAGAACATTTGCCTTTCATTGGAAGCGGCCAGAACACGACACCTTCGAGGCACAGGCCTCCACCTTGGCAGACCACCTGACCTTCATCGGTGGATATGGGGACCCCACCACCCCTCCCTCCTTGCGTTTCTTCGCGAAACGGGAGTTCACCTATACTTGTAACATGGTATTTATGTCATCGGGTATACTATCGCTATAAAAAGAAGTGCCACACAGAGGGTATGAATTCTCCTTCAAACGCTTGGCAAGGGTTTCGAAAGGGGGGAGGGGGAGTGGGCTCGAGAAAATTGGTGACGTTGATGATGATAGGGTTGGTGGTAGTGGGGATGATAATGATACTTTTAAAGCTTGACGATGAGAATTATATAAGCTTAAAAACACCGTTTCGCCGGTTCCATTTCTCGGCAACTCAGATTTCATGCGCGCCAGCCTTTCGCCTTTTGGAATTTTGTGTTTACCCGCCGCGGTGGCCCAGTGGCTAAGGCGTTGCGCTGCTGAGCACGAGGTCGCGGGTTCGATTCCCGGCCGCGGCGGCCGCTTTTCTGATGGAGGCGAAAAGCAAAAACGCCCGTGTGTACGAGATTTCGGCGCACGATAAAGATCCCCAGGTGGTCAAAATTAATCCGGAGCCCTCCACTACGGCGCGCCTCATCGCCTGCGTTGCGTCGGCGCGTTAAACCCCACAATCAATCAATCAATTTTGTGTTTGCAAACCAGAGTTCGTCTTTCCCGGTGCAAGAATCGTTTTTTTTTTTTTTTTTTTTTGAGGCAGGTCAGTTCTTCCAACGGAGACGTGGAAGAAGTCGGCTTTTCCAACGGAATCTTTAATCAAACACCATTTGTTCTAAATTGCAGCTTTTTATCCACTCCAAATATGATACGTTATCACTTGTTTTGAATCCATGACTTCCCTAATCGTACCAAGACCAGGAGGGGCTGTGTTTTTTTGATTTGATAACAGGAGAAACTTGAGCGCCTCCTGAACCCCCTCTTCCGGAGCCCAGGCCACACGACTCCGGGGCTGCGAAACGTAATACTTCGGATTTTATTTCTTAGGTGTTATGAAAGTAAAGCTTCAAGGTTTAATACGTGGGTTCCACGAACCTTTGCGAAGACCCTTTATCTGACTCAACTGGAAATTCCCTAGCTGCAGATGCATCTAGGGATTCCTGGGGAATCATATGGTGGTGGTTTAACTGGTTTATTGATTGGAGAGGTTGGGAGCGAATGTGCGCCCGGCTACTCCATTTCACCAATAAAGGGTCATAGACCCGGCTATAAAAATTAATTGTTCACAGTTTGTGAGTTCTAATAGCTGTGTTTAAAATGTCCTCCTGGGTTCACGGATTCACGGTAAAAAGCTAATACGCCGCTTAATACTTTGACGCTATTCCTAATCATATGGTGGTCAGGCCCTTGCCAGCACGTACAGGGTGTTACGACGATAATTGCAACACTAATTTTTTTTTTTTCCTGAGCAAGCTTGCTGCTCGGTTCACACTCAAGCTTCACACGAAGGTCGCATTTTGTGTTCTATTTTGTTGGATACTGGGAACAACTACGGTACTTGCCTGTTTATTCTGAAAATAAAAAATTCCCCCGCATTTCCCCGAGGGGGAGAATGTGAAAGTGCGAATGCACGGTTGTCGGCCCGCTTGCGGCGCTTGCGCTCGGCCCCCGCAGCCCACCGCCTCGCCGCCTTCTCTTCCATCTCTTCCATCGGGTTTGTAGTATCACGTGTACACCACGCAGTTATCAAGCCGCTATAACGCCGCTGAGTCGCCAACGCACGCCGCTGACGACGTAGTTTGAATGCGTTAAAGATATAACGCGCGTCACTAACACTGATATCAGCGTCGCGTCCGTGGCTTGGTCGGTAGAGCGTCGCGCTGCGGCCGCAAAGTCCTCGGATCGAAACCTGGCGCCGGATGCTGTTTCTTTTTTAAATATAGAGGAGCACTGCGGACGCCGACGCCGCCGCCGCCGCCGCCGCCGGCGGTGGGTGGTTTGGGGTCGCTTATAAAGTGCATTCGCACTTAATAAAAACGATTTCGCCTATGGGAAAATAGCGTCCGATTTGGGCGTGCGAGCCAGTGCAAGCTGATCTTGGAAGGATGGCGCCACATGGGGTATGCAGAGTGAAACGGACGATGGGGATTCACCCATGGCATTCATGCTCCTTTTACGGCAGGAAGGAGCCAAACGGAGTAACAGACAAACAGAAAATGTGAAAGCAGGTTTTCTGATCGTCTGCTACCTCACTTGGCTCCTTCCACGGTAGACAGAAGCCAAATGAGGTAGCAGACGACCACAAAATGTGAAAACAGGTGAGGAAGCCAATCTCTGGCCAATCGAACATTTATTGGCAACGATGGACCGTGGGGATATTTTGTTATGATTGGTGTCAGCTGTTATGCAACTATTGGTGATCATTGTAAACTAGGAACGAAACATATTTTCTGATCGTCTGCTACCTCATTTGGCTCCTTTCTACCGTGAATCCCTTGCTCTTCGTACCCCAGGTGGCGCTGTCGTTCCAAGATCAGCTTGCACTGGCTCGCACGTCCAAATCGGCCGCCATTTTCCCATAGGTGAAAATCGTTTTTATTTATTTTCAGAATAAACAGGTAAGTACCTTCGTTGTTCCCGGTGTCAAACAAAATAGACCACAAAATGCGACCTTTGTATAAGTTCTGCCGCGAACCGAGCAGTTCGCTCAGGAAAAAAATTTAAAGTGTTCCAATTATCGTCCTAGCACTGTATACGTGTGCGTAGCACGCCGGGGAATCGGCCAGGAATTGGTAAACGCTGTGCGCCCAGGTATGCCGGCTTGTTTTCTAGCTTGCTTACTTGCTGGCCTGCCCAATAATAAAATTCATTTTTCCATTTCCTACACTTGAGGACTTCTTAGAGAAAGATCGATCTCCTTCAGTAGTTTTTTTGTTGTTGCAAACCCCAGAGGAAAGCTTTGCGCACATACTCCCTTGCGTTCGACTTCGCGCTGACTCCTCCTGTTGGAAACAATGGCAATGATCGGATCGCGAGCTTGCACTTCAGGGTTCGGCTACCGTGCGCTGTTCACAAGGGCCTTCAGTAATACTTAACTTGAATAGCATTTGAGTTGTCCGGGTGTATCTGTTAGGCTGTTAATATAGTGTAATATATTTAGATCTGCTTTCTGGGGAACTGCAAGGAATAAAATTCGCTTCCGTACAAGGCAAAAATTTGCATGCATCAACATGTGCGATGGGGTCTGCGATAAAGAAAACGTCGACACACACGCCCGCACACGACGCACACGTGCTCCATTTGCATGTACGGGAGCCCAACGCGCCAGGAACGCAGTTTTTTGACGTTAGCGACCGAATATAGCATACCATGACTTTCCTAAACGCTTAGAATTTCAGGTCGGCTATCAGACGTTGCAGTCGATGCCCCAGCCTGCAGCCATAAAGACGTTAAAGGCGCGAAACCAGGGTAGATGGACGGCAAGAACACTAGTTCTCATTTAGACATAGTGGTAATATACTGCGAGCGCCTTGTGTGGCATGGGCGCAGTGTCAGCTTCTAGCTTTTAAAGCGAAAGCTTTCTCGGTGGAACCAAATAGATAATGCATTTCCGCGTAGACCGGTTGGTCGACCAAAAATCTCTGATAAGATTTCTAGACACACGGAACGTGCGTGACACCGGGCTTTTATTGTGTCCAAACGGTTACTGGAAAAATCGGGAAAAAGGAAAGGTTCTAGATAGGGCAATGCGCGCATCAATCATGAAGGAGTACAATAGTATACCTTTAGCTCGTAAACCACGTATCGGTGTACATTTAATTAACGCTTACAGCGCGACGAGGAAGGTGGAGGGAGTGCAGGGAAGGTGGTGGGAATTCAGTGGACTATCAACTCGCCCAAACTCTTGCGTTAATCGGTGTACATTTAGATCGTTCGTAGATGCGTTTGCTTAGTGCGTGAAACATCGTCGCATGGGTTCGTATTAGATGCACTTTCAGTGAAGGCTGGACGCAGTTTTAGCTTTCGCGCTTCTCTCAGCTTCCTTCAGGAATGAATGGTAAATTTTCGCGGCATCCCGAACTCACGTTACGAATCTTTCTTTCCTGAGATTTAATTATTTAACCTTGACTTTTTTTTTTATTCTGGATTGGGTTAATTAAACCGGTACCATTTTGCGAATGTCGGGTTGTTCCCTATACAGCTTCGAAGTCATACCCACGAAGCCAGACGGCCTACTACAATCGGCCCCTTCATCACAACCGTGATTCTCCTTGAGCCGACCAAACCGGCTGATGAAACCTACAGGGTTCCTGGTGGGTTGATATTTACTGGTCTAATATCAGCAACAAGGTGGCGTTGTTAGCGGTTTCAAGCATCGGCAAAAATGGAGAGGAGGAGAACGCGACGAGGAAGGTGGAGGGACTGCATGGGGGGGGGGGGGGGGGGAGAGGAGGAAAAGGTCATGGGAATTCAGTTCGCCAACAGCAGAAATCTGTCAACTGGAATATCAATGCGAGTGCAGATTCCGTCGCATCATTGGAAATGGTCGTCCGTAATTTTTCAAAACGAAACTTAAGTGACCTCACTGATGCCGTTGTACGCCAGTATGACCTGCGGGAAAGCCAACTTTCTGTGATGATGATGGTTGTGATGAATGATCGTGGGTGAAGTGAAAGAAAAAAACGCTCCCCGTGGCCGGATTCAAACCTGGGTCCCTGCGTTATGAAGCTGGCTCTATTTCGATATGTTGGAAGCGAACGCCAAGCAGCAGGGGCCGATTCGCATCGTACACCCCAAACCCAAACGTTAGGCCTACGGAGTGCACATCCGGGAGTTGCTGTGGGTATTGTAGAAAGGGGGTGCGTACCTCCAGAGTAGCACATGCTCGCAGTGTGGGATTGGCCAACCAGGGTATTCATCACGAGAAAGATTCGCGTTCAACCGTCGTCGTCGTTTGACGGAGGGGTGCATGATTTTTCTTTATTTCGTGCTTTGTTCACTTTCATGTCATGCCCTGTTTTACTTGCCGTTTTCCTTACGCAAGTTCAAACGAAGGCATTCGACAGGAGTCACCCTCGTTACCTATTCAAAATCTCGCATGCCCTTCGGTACTTAGAAGGATTTGGGTGCACTGTCAAGGAATTGTACACTGGCACATCTGTTTAATACCGGTCACTGGGGAGCTTCAGGGAGGGGGGCAGGGCAGCTGTGGGGACGAGCGCTCATGGCCGCGTGGCGCGACATGGCGCTCAGCAGCTACTGGGGGAGTGAGCGCTCAAGTGGCGCTGGTGAGTCACGGGAACTGCGCTCGTCTCTCATAAGCGCCTCCCCTGCGGATGCTATTTCGGGTGCACAAGGGAGAGAAGGACAGTCGCTTCTGAATCATCTGCGGGCATTGCTGCTTGCATTGTCTCTGAGTGTTGTTGCGCGAGACGGCACCTTCGCGGTCGACAACCTGTAATAACATTTTAGCTGAAGCGGCGCCGTAAAAACAGCAGTAAAATCAGCATTCGCAGCATCCGTTGTCTGCTCCTAATCCCCGGGCACAGGTGTTCTCACAATTTTGTTTCTCTTACCGTCTGCGCTGATCGGTAAGCGCTATCAAGTTGCCTGAATTGTTTCATCATTACAGCTGACCCATTTTTCAGTGCTAGCTGGTGAACTTACCTTTGGACACTTTTGCGCATGCGCCGGAAGCCATTCCAGCTGGCACGCAACGAGCCGGATGGCGCCGGCGTGTTCTTCGTGTGCGCCCATGTTCCGATCTGATTAATTTTGATTTGATTGATTGTAGGGTTTAACGTGCCGACGCAACGCAGGCGGTGAGGCGCGCCGTAGTGGAGGGCTCCGGATTCATTTGGACCACCTGGGGATCTTTAACGTGCGCCGAAATCTCGTACACATGGCCGTTTTTGCTTGTCGCCTCCATCAGAAAAGCAGCCGCCGCGGCCGGGAATCGAACCCACGACCTCGTTCTCAGCAGCGCAACGCCTTAGCCACTGAGCCATGTCCCGATCTTCTGAAGCAGGATGCCTCCTCCGTGACTCTTCACCGGCCCCCTCTTGCTGTCTTTCTTTCCAAGAGGAGCCTATCTCCTCCTCTTTTTGTGGTGTCGTTAAATGCGGCCAAATCCTTAAGAAATAATGACTCTGTTGTTGGTAGACCAAGCGCGTGCACGCGGCCGCCGCGCATTCCGCAATATACACCTCCGCCTGACATTTCTCTCGCCTCAAGGCAGAAGCGCTGGGCTGTGATTAAACTCTCCGTAGGCAAGGGAACCCGCTCGACTTCCCGTTGACGCATAACAAAATCGGCAATAAGGTTTCCAGACTTTTCGTTCGGCAGGATAATCCATCGGAGTACACGACGGCGGTACTTCTCCGAATAATGCACCTGTACCGTCTGAGAAAGCTTAGATCTAGGGCTGCTATTCATGCAGCGAGTGGGGCCCTCGGAGATTATATTATGCACCCCCCGCTGTATGCATACGCAACTAGGTCGCCGGATGAGTGGAGCGAGCTTTTCTCGTGCTCGCGTCTGTTCTAATGACCACTAATTAGTGAACTCATGATGAAGCGAAAGCCAGTTTTCCCCGTACCCCTGTCTTTTTCGGCACCTTCGGAACTTAAGCCATGTGCGAATTTATGTGCACGCCTGCGTGCGTGGACATATGCAGTGCCGAGACTGAGAGAAGTCACGCAGGGTCATAAACGACACTCTGCGAAAGAAATTCAACCGCGTTTGTTCGGAAAGACTGCGTTAAGTGCTCCAAATAGTCGTACTTGGTATTTTTCCTGAAATACACAATTGTCTATTATCTGCGAGCAACCGCTTTAGTTAAGCTAATTATCCGTAACCATCGCCTTTCTGTCCTTATCTTCAGGGTGCGGGGTTTGCGCGCTTCTTTCGAAATCAGCAAAGCGTCGCGGTTGCGCCAATAGACTCGCTCATTAAGCTCGAGTGCTACCGGCGTAATTATGACTGAATCTGTTATTTTGTATTTCTCTCATTCTTGAGAAAATGTCGCCCTGCTAGCCCACGGAAAGGATTCAGATAGGACACATTGGGATGAGGCCATTTTGAAGCGGGAGAGCTTGTACAGACCTCTCGGATGCCACATCACCATTTATCGGATTCCAGTCCGTTCTCTGCGCCTACCCCGTACGTTTTGTGGATGCTGTGCACACTTTGAAGCCCGAAACACACATGCGTGCCTTGGCTCTAGAATTACTTAACGTGGAACGCATTACTTACAGTTACAGAAATCATACTCGTGTGCACGCTGATACCATAAGTCACGGCCACTTCATGGACGGCGGGGATTTGGAGTCTTAGTTTAAAAAAAAATTCCCGGGCCATCTACACTAACGTGAAACCTGGGGAGGGGCGAAGCATGCAGTGTATACGTGTATTCTTGGCGCCTTGGCGTTTTTGCCAATGGAGATGAAACCGTTGGGGGGTAGAGGTATACAGCTTTGCTGTAATAGTCTTGTATCTTTGAAGCACGACGCTCTCTAGCGCGAGGCGTAAACGAGTGTCCCGGTGTTTTTTGTTTTTTTTTTGTATGGGTTACGAAGTGTTTCAGCGCGAGGCGTAAACGAGTGTCCCGGTGTCTTAGCGTCGTGACTACATGAGACGACGATTACGACGACGACAGGATACGCCAACAGCCCTAAGGGGCTTCGAACCTAAAACAGCGCGAGGACAGGGCAAAAGAATAAGGAGAAGACAAGGGTGGGTGCTGACTGACGACTGGACTTCATTACGAACAAAACGAGAAGTTTATACGTCTAAACTTGACTGCGCATTGATTCTTAGCGAGCTACCCGGAACAACGCACTCGTGAAATAAATTCCTGAGGCGTTCACTATCTATAAAAAAACGGAAGCATTGCGTGTTGGCAGTGCGCCTTCAATAGCTCTTCTCAAAGAAGGGACGAATTATTTAGACGCTCCGATTGTCGCGAGTGAAGCCAATGCACGCCGGTCATGGAGTTATCGTGCTCTTTTCTGATTTTTAACTGCGAAGATTGTGTTTTCCTTTTTCCTATCTGTACTCCGCGATTTTCCGTAAAAAAGTTCAGTCGTCAGTCAGCGTGTCTGTCTTCGTCTGTTCTATATTCTTTTGTCACGCGTCCTTGCACTGTTTTTGAACCATAGAGCTATACCGACTTGTCTAGATTCGCACCATTGTTAGGGATTTGGGTGGCATCGTCGCACATTCTGCTAGCTGCACTGCTTGCTGCTTTCAATTAAACTTTAAAGCAGTCAGCCAAATATTTCTAGGGGAACTTAAGTCTGCTTACGTGCTTTTAAGGCGAAAGCCTGGGGACTGTCAGACTTCTTTACTACCGCATCGTCTTTACTGCATACTTCTTTACTGCTGCGCCCCGTTTTTCTTTAGAAAAGCTTTTTACCTTTACCCCCAAAGATTCTGTCGCGACCGTTGGTGTCAACAGAAAACTCCAGCAAAGAAATAAAAGAAGTTACTTGCACCTCAAGGAATCGAACCTGGAATGAATAGAGAAACGGAGCGAGAGCCTGTTGCCTTACTGATTGAGCTACGAGCCCACGCGGAGACGGGGGAGACAGACGGTAGGCTCACCGAGCACATATTCGTGTTTACCCTCTGCGTTCTCGCTGAATGATACGTGATAGCGTCACGAGACCTCTCGCGCCGCTGTGCGCTCCGCCCACGGAACGTGTTGCGGCCGTCTGCGCGCCTTGTGCATGGGCTATTGGTTATTAAATGCTGAGTACATTGTATTAACGATGTAGTGCGGGACAGAAGATAGAAATGCACGGGGCAAACGCTAGTCTTCAACTCCGGGTTTGAAGTCTAGCGTTCGTCTAGACTTCAACAATGCATTCAATGTGGTTCAACGCACTCAGCAATGAACCACAAGTATTCCTGCCAGCACGAAAAGCGAGGCCATGCGGGACAGGCCAAGCATTTTGCCTTTTTTCGTCTACTAATTTTAGTTGTGAAGCCCCTTAGGGGCTCGCACGGTCGGCGTCTCACGTTGTCGTCGTAACCGTCGTCTCTTGTAGTCACAGTACTAAAACACCGGTACACTCGTTTACGCCTTGCGCTAGAACGTAACGCGCACTGAGAAACACCGGGACATTCGTTTACGCCTTCAGTTTGAACGCTTCGGGCTTCAAAGATACGAGACTTTTACAGCAAAGCTGTATACCTCTACCCCCAACGGTTTCATCTCCGTTTGCAAAAGCACCAATGTGCCAAGAATACTTATACACTGCAAGCTTCGCCCCTCCCCAGGTTTCACGTTACTGGAGATGTCCCAGAATTTTTTTTTTTCGTGTTTCGAACCCGTAGTAATCGTAGACTGAGTGCAGTTCCGAAATCTTTCGCACTCGTACGCCTCGGCTGCCGCGAGATCGTCTGGGGAGGCGCACCCGACACAGCGCTCGGCTTCGCGCCCGTCGTCGTTCGCTCGCGAGCCGTCGTCATTGTGCGGTGCAGGGTGGAGCCCCATTTGGTGTCCAGGACGGGGCCAGGGTCGACGCGTGCCGTCCCCCGGTCGATTGGTCTGTGTCACGGGAGGAGGCACGCTTGGCGCCCTGCCTTCTCCAACGCCGACACTGGCCTGGTGACCTTCTCCCGGGAGCTGCGCTTTCCCACGCGACACGCGCGTACTGCACGCACTGTGGGGCCCCGGAGCGGGGCACCGCTAAGCTTGTCGCGTCGGACCGACAAGGGCGACGGCGTGTGTGCGGCTTTCTGGGCTGTCGCCTTTTGTCGCTTTTACTCTTGTTTTTGTCGGGGAGTGGGGGGTGGAAAGTAAAGGATGCCCACCGCGACATGGGCAATGATTGAGCCCGCGAGGACTGCGCAGTACGTGCTTGCGCGGCAGTACGTGTGGACGCTTATTTTAACAGCGAAGCTGTTTCGTAATTCGTTGATTCCGGAGTTTCACTAAACTCAGTATAACAATATAAAGAAAAGAAATCACCGGCGCCGGCAGGATTCGAACCTGTGTCCGGTAGATCAAGGGAGTTGTGAGTCAGTCGTGTTCCCCACTCGGCTGCGACCGTGGGTTAAACGGCTTCACTCGGCTGCGACAGTGGGGAGAGGATATATCACGCCACCTGCTCGACACAGAACACGTGATAGGGTACACGCTGCACCTGCGGGCGCCTAGTTTAAGTGTGCGCGCTCCGTTCGTTCGTTGTGCTTCTTCGATTTGCTTTTTCCTCGCCGTTATAGCAACAAAGTTGGAGTAAAGGTCGTTGCGGCAGCGGAGAAGAAGCAAATCGGCTGCAATCGCGCACTTAAACCGCCGTGATGGTCGTGAAGGTTGCGTACAGCTTCGCTACCTTCAAGTCTTACGTGTTAGTGTGAGCGTCCTTAATTTTTTTTGTGAACGAGAGTGAGAGAGTCGCTGCTAACGGAAGCGTTGCGGCTGAACATCTGAGATTTATTTTTTTAAACTAAACTAACTATTTTTTAACTAAACATTTAGGCGGAACTACGCGCTGCCGCGTTAATCATCGGAGCCTACTTGTATCCTAACGTACTTACTCTGGTACCTGATGAAGTGTGGGGGCGTCAGCAGAGGCAAGGGTTAACTTTTTGCCCTTGCGACGTCAAGTGCTTTTGTTTTGCAAGGAAGAGCCGTTGTGACCATGGCAGCTAAACTCTTGACATCGCTATCCGGTCCTCCGTGTTACGTTTTTCAGTAAATGTGGTCCATTTCGAAGAGGATGGAGCCGACTGAATGGGGGCTGCGCTTTTGTAAGAATAATCAGCCAGCAATGAGCGTTGCTAAAGATGAGCAGAACTTCCGTCCGAAGTACAGATGAGTCGCCTCGACGGCGGGCAAAAAGCCACAACTGCATGCGAGGTCTCGTCCGAAGGAACCCCGAGCGGGAGCCTGCAGTGTGCGGAGGGAGCGAAAGGGGGCGCGATTATTGGATTAGCGCGGGGCTTTTGGCCGGCGAGGCTGCTGCCGTTGCTGCCGCGGCTCGGAGGCCTCCGTCGTGTTTGCACGTCCGCGCGCCGCGCAGTCCGTTGTTTTCGTTGGAGGGGCGCTCGATTAGGGCCTGCCCTCTATGATCCCGGCCTCCAAATCCTGCGCGCGGGAAGCTGTTGCGCCGGAGTCTGCGTGTGTGCGGACGAGCACAAAGGCCGGAAGGGCGCCAAGATTAAGGGAGACGTGCCCAAGAGCCGCCCCCGACATTTCGGGTGGGGAACGGTCTCTTTCCCGTTCGGGTGGAATCGTCGGAAATGCTGGGAACGTCCGAATAAACTGCAGACAACAGTGCGCGCTGTCGCAAGGGTAGAATTGTGTTTAGATGCCTTTTGAAATGTGTGGCAGTTAACGCGACTTATGGCTGGCTTCCATTTATTCGCCTTTTTAATGCGGGAAGAATTACCTGGCTACTGCAGGTGAAATGTTTGATGCGCGCCTCCTCGTCCCACATGAAAAGCCTGAACATAAATTTGAATTTTTTTTTGCTCATCGGTTGCGTGATGCGTCTCTTAAAAAGCAAAATTATGGTTTCTAATACTTTATGCCGTTATTGAGCAGTCGATAAAAAGCGGAGCTGTACCAAACGTCGTCGTTCTGATTTATTGTAGGGTTTAACGCGCCGTAGTGGAGGGCTCCGGATTAATTTTGACCACCTGGGGATCTTTAACGTGCGCCGAAATCTTGTACACATAGGCGTTTTTGATTCTCGCCTTCATCAGAAAATCGGCCGCCAGGGCCTGGAATCGAACCCGCGACCTCGGGCTCAGCAGCACAATGCCTTAGCCACTGAGCCACCGCAGGGGGTGAAACGACGTCCTTCGTTTTTGGCAAAATGCTGTGTTATGCGTGTGTTACGCTTCCGAGCACCGCCTAGTGTTGTAAAGGATGCAAAAAAACTTGCCAGCTTCTTGGGCAGCTTATTTCTCCAAATGTACCGCGTCAAAGCTCACGAACTTGCCCAAACGAGCGCACTCACTCGCCTACATCTCGTGACTGTATCATATTGTAAGCTTCTGATCTTTGTTCGAGGAAATTGAAAAATCGGTTCTATCTCGGAACCCATTTTTTCGGAATGCAGCGAAAGTTTGGCCGCGGCCGTGTTTCAAACGGGAAGTGGCCTTTCCCGCTTAGTTCCTTTCCGCTCTGAGTGCTGTGTCAAGCGTAAAGCGAGCAACGGGCTCGTTAAGGAGCAGCCTCGAGCAAATACTTTCTATCACTGGGTCGGTACGCAAGGACGGAAGAGCGCAGACGATTCGACGAGCGAGCTGCAGACGATCTGGCCGCGCCGCTGTTTTCGGCCAAAACTGGCGGGCCTGTAGAGCGGCCGCTCGGCAGGACTTGGACGGGGGCCAAGGTTTCGCGGCGAAGAATGCCCTGAAATCGGAAGAGGCCCTGCCACCGGGGGCCCGGAACAAAAACTACTTTTGCGCGCGTGGCGAACAAGGGAGGAGCGCTTTTTCTTGGCGGCCGGAGATTTTGTGAAAGGGCCCGCGAGGAGCCGGCGAGCGAGGACGCAACAGAGCGCGAACGAACCCTCTGGCACACAGCGAGAAAGGACGAGAGACTCTCCACTTCGCCATTGGAACAGAAATCTGGCCGAGATGCCGCTGTAATGCTTTTAACGTTGGCGGAAGAACGACGGACTGGTGGAAGATGGTTACGTATCGTTGGTCTTGTACCCTCCTTTCGTTTGTTTTTGCCGCTGAAATAGTTTTCAGCGTTTTTTTTTTCTTCCCGTTTCTACTGGCTGAGTGTCGCTGCTTTTAGTCGGATGGAGCTGGCATGAAAGTTTCTGAACGCCCGGCGGCGGCACAGCTTCGATGCTTTTTTAATTCCCCTTTTCACTTTTTGCAGTCTTCGTGCAGGGCTTGGTTTCGTGCATTAACGCATGCAACGAATTGGGTGGACGTTCTCGTGGGCCTGGATAAACTAGCGTGCTTTTCTGGGTTTAATTACCGAAATGCAATAAAATTTGCCGAGAAATAACCAGCACGTATGCAACGGAGTGATCTGTTAGCCTTAGTGTGTTGCTGCCGCTTTTTATTATTGCTATATCCCGGGAGGACATGCTGGGCATTTTTTGTCACCTATTCTTACGCACTGACAGCCATCGCGGTGTTAAAACAAGCGTTTTAGGTATGTCGCCTTTAAACTACATATTTTCCCGGCAGTCCATTTGTTTTAGTGTAATGATGCCTACTTTAAAGGGACTCTTCACGAGGGTACCTGGTAAGTAAGGATAAGGTATTTAATAAAAAGCTAATGCCGGGTGGCGTTTAATTGCTTCAGTTTGATTTTTTTCTAGTTCAAAGCAACAATTTCCTACTCTGCTTTTGCGTGATGCTTTACTTTTTACCCGTGCCAATAGCCCGACGGGGAACAGAGCTTTATTTAACCGGTCGCACCAAACTGAGACATGACGGATTCCATGCTTGTCGTGTTGGTAGGCGACTTTTTTCTCTCGTGTAAACAATGAACGTCGCGCGCGCCCTGCACTGGATTGGGCCCGCTACCGAGACATTGTCGAGAAATTGCGGAGCTGAGACAAAAGCCGGTCCCTCCGGCCATGGCGCCGGCTACCGCTGCTGCTGGAGAGGAGAAAATGTGTTGGTGCTCTTGTTGGCACGGACGCGCTAAAGGGCTGGCAGGTCTTCAGGAAGGTTCTGTTTACCCACCGGATTGCTTGCGGAAATTTTTATCCATCAATCTGCCGCCGAAGGCAATAAGGTCCGGGAGAGGCTTACCGATCGGCTTTCTCGCACGTCCTTTTTCGGGCCGGGGAGTACATCTTGAGCGTTTTTTTTTATGTTTTACCTTTTACGCTTTTGCTTGTCTGGAGCCAGCTCGGTCGATTCCAGACATTATGCGCGTACTTCGCGAGACGTGCCTTCGTCTGAAGCGTAACACAGCGCTTGCGTCATTAGAATTATACACACTGCTACTACTGAAGCGTCCTACGCTTAACGCGGAGTCCAAATTTTCGTTCTGGACTATCTCTGGACATGCTCAGTTTATCTCCTTGTACATACCGGAATGACTGATATTGACTTGAAAGTCCCGTTTAGTCTCACTGTTCCCTGCATCTATTTCGCGCGCTATTTGTTTTTAAGTCATCTACTGACACGCCCAAACTTTACCTTTTCCGAAATTGACGCTTGTAATAACATTGCTTGGAATCGCTTAGGCGCGCCGACTTAATGATTTATTCAAAGCACGGCAGCTCAATTTTTGTCTGAGTGTCACTAGATAACGTTACAGAGTATGGACACTCTTTTCATCTATTGTTCCATGCCGCCGCTATGATCATTGGTCAGTTCGCATCACGTGACACTTGTTTACACTGAGACGGTTCATGGGCGCCGCCATTGTGTTGCTTGCGCGTTTTCAGTCGGTATACTGTGGTAGTCTTCGCTTGTCCTCCCAGCTCTGCGGTGGTGCGCGAGTGACGCCTTTTCCAACGCGAATCAAAGATGACGCGTGTAACAGCATTTCAGCACCAGAAGTGTGTCTCGAGGTGCCGTTTTTCTGCATTTTCGGCAGTGTTGTTAACAAACGACCCGGTAGAAGTTAGCGGTGAGGCCGTAGAAGCGGCAATCTCGCAACTCTGCAAAGCACCAAAATGGCCGGTGTTGCTGACTTACATGCCGCAGTAACGTTGCTCTTATAGCTTATCTAGTGACATTGGGTTCAACCTATGCAGCAAACGACTTTTATTGACTCTAACACAGACTTGAGACGACTGCAGGAAGGATTTATACACACTAGGCTTGCTCGATCCGTAACGAATGCAGTGAATGAGAACGTTTAGCAACGAGGTAATTTTAACTGGAACTTCAGCATTCTTAATTTATGTTGACGCTTGCGCATGCACTCTGTCGTTCAGCTAAATGCATGGGACGCCAAATTTGTGCATTGGGGCTCTACGTATCGACGGTGACTGCGCGCCGTTCCGCTATGCGGCCTTCGCTATCGTTGCACAGCTGTGCAAACGTCCGTTCTCCTCGAGATTTTAGGGGTTGTTGCCGCCTTTATGTTGTTATTTGTCGGTTGTCAGCCGTTCTCAATAGCCGCCTAATTACGGCGCGAGCATACCGCGTGTCCCCGGACTTTGCGCTGGTTTACGTCGTCCGTCTTCGCACATGAGTAGTCCGAGCGCCTGCCAGCAGAGATGGGCCAGGGCGCTGGAACAACGCTGATAGTCGAGGAATTCGCTGCTTACCCCACGAAAGCGACTACGACGTCCTCGTGTGCAGCTGCCCGGAACACTCAGAACGCAGGATCGACTATTTAGTGGCTTTGTAGTCGAGAGTAGATGGTTTTAAAATGCGACTGAAAACTTGGCGAATATTTGACATCGGCATAGAGCCGTTTGTCGCTCGGATATTACTTTTGTTTAGTGGGAAACATTCTTCGCTAGTGGGAAACAGGTGAGAGTAAGGGTTAATGGAGAATACCTGAGTAACCTCAGATTTGCTGATGACGTTACCTTGCTAAGTAACTCGGGGGCCGAATTGTAAACCATGGTTACCGCACTGGTAGAATCGTGGGCCTGAAAATTAACATGCAGAAAACTGAAGTAATGCTCAATAACCTCGGGAGAGCACAGCGGTTTGAGATAGGTGGCGAGGCAGTGGAAGTGGTAAGCGAATATATATACTTAGGCCAAGTTGTGACCCCGGATCCCAACCATGAGGCAGATATAATTAGAAGGATAAGAATGGGGTGGAGTGCATACGGCAGACATTCTCAGATAATGAATGGGAGCCCACCATTGTCCCTGAAGAAGAAAGTGTATGACAGCTGCATCTTACCGGTACTCACCTACGGGGCAGAAACTTGGAGGCTCACTAAGAGGGTTCGACTTAAATTGAGAACGACGCAGGGCGCAATGGAACGGAAGATGATAGGTGTAACATTAAGGGACAAGAAGAGAGCGGAGTGGGTCAGGGAACAAACGCGTGTTAAGGACATAGTAGTAGAAATTAAGAGGAAGAAATGGACGTGGGCAGGGCATGTAATGCGAAGGCAAGATAACCATTGGTCATTTTGGTCATTAAGGGTAACAGAGTGGATCCCTAGAGAAGGCAAGCGTGGCAGGGGGCGGCAGAAAGTTAGATGGGCAGATGAGATCAAGAAGTTTGCGGGGATACATTGGTCGCAGTTGGCACAGGACCGGGGTAATTGGAGATTAATGGGAGAGGACTTTGCCCTGCAGTGGGCGTAGACAGGCTGGTGATGATGACGATTTTTCGCTTACTAATTCTGATTTCAGGGGCGCGGGTTGCGGTTGCTGACATGTCCTGCCACAAGTTCGCTCGAATATGTCCCAGTGGAATGAGTAATTTTGCCAATTCTTGTATAAATTAATTTTAAATATTTCTAAGTAATTTAAAGAATTCAGTTATTTACAAGTAATTCTGCGGGTGATTCTTCGGATGCATGCAATGCGTGGCATTTAAAGGCAGGGTTCGACGTCAATTCAGCGTGTATTGTACGCGTGAGCGTATATTCGCGTCCGATTCACGTTGTGGGTATATGAGGCTCGGCGATGAAAGCCGAGAAGGAGCGTTCGTAGGCAACGTCGTTCTGTCGGAGTGCGAAGCCTCTCGTTCTGTGTTGTAAGGAGATTGAATGCCGCAAGTAAGAAAACGCGCATGTGGACAACGCCCAGGGTAGTTGGTGTGTGGCGCTGTCTCCGTTCCCAGTGTACATTTGACACTCCTCAGTATTTCTTTGCATTGCGCCTTAGATAATTATGAATGCATGGTTACGTGAATATTATTGAAGGACTATCAGGATTAAATTTTTCACGCCAGCCCACCCTCCCTTGTCCCCACCAGGGCTTCTTGCCTCTTTCTCATTAACGTCAATCAATCAATCAATCAATCAATCAATCAATCAATCAATCAATCAATCAATCAATCAATCAATCAATCAATCAATCAATCAATCAATCAATCAACCAATCAATCAATTAATCAATCAATCAATCAATCAATCAATCAGTCAGTCAGTCAGTCAGTCAGTCAGTCAGTCAGTCAGTCAGTCAGTCAGTCAGTCAGTCAGTCAGTCAGTCAGTCAGTCAGTCAGTCAGTCAGTCAGTCAGTCAGTCAGTCAGTCAGTCAGTCAATCTGTCGTACACCGTTTCTTCATATCTGGAGCAATGTCATCCAGTCGAATTCAAGAGTACGAGAACCCCTGCGCAGACCATCTATACAGCAGGAAGGGAAAGAATCGAAATGTCGAAACTAGGGAGTGAATGCCAGAACAAAGGCTTCGCGATAGGGCGCGCCCGCTCGCAGAGTCGGGTCATGTAATACGCGTCGCAATGCGACCGAAACTGCGGGGAAGTAATTCGTGAACCGATGTGCGGCCGGAAGACACTTCCCGACTTTTCGGTGGGGCGGTCGAGACCACGCAAAACCGCGCCGGGCCCATTTCGCGCGCACAGAGAGTCGCGCTCGTACGCCGCCCTCGCGGCAGTGCCATTAGCATAATTAAACCGCTGTCTGCTGTGGACGGACGTGCGAGCTATGCGGTGTGAGACAGCCCCCGTTATTTTCTCCTCTCGCGCCATTTATTTTTTCGCCCTTCACATCACTGTAGCTGGTATCGGTGAAAATAGAATGACTGCCCTGAATTATGAAGGCAGCTTTATACTTTCCGTATAGGCTGCCTCCCCTCTTGTTCGCTCTGTTCTCACTCCTGTGTAGTCGCGCGTTTTTCTTTGTGTCATAGAGTACCCGTAGCGGATAGTTCTTAGGCAAGAAGAAAAGCTATTGGAAGTCGGCACGATTGCGGTGTCAGAGGGACGTAGGTGCTTGCACTAGAAAAAGCGGGTAGCGCGTGCCTTTGTCATTGCTTCGCTCAGTTTGCATGCAAAACGAAAAAAAAAAGGCGCTAATTAGGACCTGTCCATCTGCGAAAGGCACGAAAAACATTAACTTAAATTGAACAACTTAGCAACTTAGCCGAGGTGCAACATCGATAAACGCGCTCTAGGTATAAAAGATGGAGGGAGGGGTAAAAGCAAATATTGTCTTACTGCGATCAAAACTATAGATTGCAGTGCAAGGGGGCTTTTAATATGCCCTTTGGGATATACAAGAAAATGAGTCTCTCAATATTTCAGTGATACGAGTTGCTTCATTTAAACAACACTTCCAACAATTTTTAGGAATTTGTGCGGGTGTGGGGGTTGGGAAAATAAAGAAGCGATAAAGAAAGAATAACAAGAAGCAGAGGAGAAATTGAAGTCCCGAACATCAATGTGCTGTGCAAGCGTTGAACTGCTTAAAGGGACCCTGCAACGCTTTCGATAAGCGCTTTCACTCTTTCCTTCGCGTCTGGAACCACTTCGAAAGCTATAGTTATGTCCAGCACGGAGCAGCCCAGCGTGATTTGCTCGTCGCACCAGGTGCGCCTTCCATTTCTGCTTTGATTTTGTGGGTGTTTTTAAGTTGCTATCTAAAAGGGTTCATTGCTGCAACTGAAGGAAAACCGGCCAACAGCCGCTACATGGCTTTAGTGACGTAATTCGAGCCGTCGAAGAACGTCAAGACCGGGAAAGAGAGACAAATCTTTTGAGCGAGTTTCCAAGTTATTTTATGAGCGCAGAGCAGTAATTTTTTGGCTGAGGTACTTTGCGACCCCCTATTCTAAGTACTGGGTCACTGGGTGTGCTGGATGGCTACGTTCTGCAAACATTTAAGATTTCAAGAACAGTTGAAAAAAGTGTTGCAGGGTCCCTTTACACCAGTGTCAGACGTTTCAGCATTTTAGGAACAGTTCATCGCCCCATTTCGCTTTACACACCTTCTAAGCTTCTAAGACTCCAGAAAACGGGGTTAACAGAATAGCGACGGCCCTTCAGTGCTTGGCGCTCGTTCTACCCTCGGTGACGCTTGCGAATTGTAAAAAACCACAGGTGACGCTCTCTATGCGCGCCCAGAGTGCAATGCTCAATTTCGGTGGTAGGTTTTTCAGATGCTTCCCCGCACTCTTGGAGGCCGGGGTTTGAATGAATGGCAATATAGACTGAAGGTGTCCTGAGCCGCAGATGAATGCTGTTTTCTGAGAACAGCAACACATCGCTTCTAAGGAAAAAATAAAACGCTTAATCTACTAGGAAATCATCCGGCCGCAACGGCTATTTCATTGGGTGAGATACGTGGGGGAAAACAAAGTTGTTGTAGCTAGCTCCTTGATGAAGGCGCACCACGGGCAAACCGAGGGGGTTGCTTTTTCTGGGGAAGCTATGATAAATTTGTGAACGGCGTGGCTCGGATTTTAGGTCTTGGAAGGGTTCAGTAGTGTTGCCTTGCAATGTGGCTTCTCTGCAAGTGTATCCGTACTGTGGGGAAGCAAATGTTAGCGTGCACTCGAAGAGAAGATGCAACCTGCTTGGTGTGCGTTTGTGGTTGATGTCATGCCGTTTTAAAGACGATGGTATTTCTTGGGCTACTTAAACGCAGAAATATTGGTCTGTCTGTCTGTCTGTCTGTGACTCGATTCAGCCACCGGCCAAAGTGGAACAGAGACTGCGCAATAGTCTTATATACTCACAGACAAATCTAAGCGTCTAAGTCCGGTGTCAGTGTCCATATTTGTCAACGTTGTTGAACAAGAACAAGACATTACGCAAATATAAGGTAGAAAATCAATACGTGAGTGATATTTGCTCTGTTCGTTTAGTAAAAATTCACGGAAGCTTGTTGCGACAGCAAATGAAATACTACATCAACTGCAGAAAACCGTCGCCTGCTGTTGCCCGTGCTACCTGGCGGCATTTCAAAAAACCAAACGGCAACAGCAACGGAAGGTTCCACTAGATAGAAGAAACACCGAAAGTTGGGCGAGTTGGTAAATCATCTTGAAAGAAACACACACAGCGCGCAAAACAACAGGACGAAAGACGGAGGGATGTACAACACAAGCGCTGACTCTCAACTAGTTTTTATTAGAAACCCAAAGAATATATACACGCAAGTGTGCACTAGATAGGTTCCACGTTCCGCTTGGAACGCTGCTGGAGTAGGCAACGTGGTGTTATAAACGTTGTAGTAGGGTGCCTGAATTCACGTGCGTCTCCGCCGTACGGCAACACTGGCATTGAGGCCCCCGACTTCTAGCAGTGGAACGCGGTAAATTTAAATTGACTTGAGCAAACCTCTACCGTGTTATCTTGGAAAGAACGAGACGGGAGAAGAACAGCATGAGAGGTGAGCGGAAAAAAGAAGGAAGGCCATTACTAGCCAGGGGCGCCAGTCGACTGTTGTCTATCGTCGACGTTTACAACGAAATGAGCAGATACGCGACCATTTTTTTCTTGCAAATAATTCATGACGGAATCATTGTTTAGCTACGTGTGTCTTGGTGGGTGCTGTCACAAAATGAAGTTATTGGATGAGTCAGCGCTTGTGTCGTGCTTCTCTCTTAGCCTTCGTCCTGGTTGCGCACGAAGACGTTATAACGGATTACCAGGTTCGCCAAACGTGCACCGTATTGAACGAAACTTCAGAGACCCACTTGCTCCCTGATTTCCTCACACACGCGCGCACGCACGTTAGCTGTACATGCACACACGCTTTTAATGAGGGTGACAACTACGTTGTAATCTTCCGAAGCGTATTTTTAAGCGTTTCCAGCGTTCCTACGAACAGCGGCTTAACATTTGGTATGCTAGTTTAGCTATGCTGGTCGATAACGTTTCACCGTGTGGGCGCTGAGGAAAAATGAAAGAAACGGGGCAAAGAGAGAGGGGGAGAGAGAGGGAATGTACATATTTATTCCGCGCTTCTAGTCTGCCGATTAATTCTTGGCGGTTTTTGGTCCGATGAGCGGATAGTTTCCAGAGCATGGTGGCCTAAAGGTGTTAGGATCGTTCCATTTCTTCCAAACTAATCGGGCGTCCCCCTTCCCCCTTCTCTCTCGTATAGTCGTGCCGCGCCTAGTGAAGGGCGCAGCCGGGAGATGGCGCCAGTCCCCGCCGCTGCAGCGCCAAGTGCCGCAGTCCCGGTGGCGACTCGAAATGCGTGCCTCTCGCCCCCGGCGCGCCTCCCTTTCTCCCTTTCGCCGTGCTCGCTGGCCGAAACTCCCCTCTCCTCTCCTTCCCCCCCCCCCCCCCTCCCCGTGCAGCCTCTTGCTTACCACCACTGCCACCTCTCTGGATCCGGTTCTCCGGGTGTGCTGTTGCTCCTCTTCGGTCGCCGCTGCTGACACCACTCATCTTCTTTTTCTCGGTTTACGCTTACCGTGGCTACAATTTAGGCTTCCCGCAATGCACGAGGGCCGTGCAGGCGAGCTGCTTTGCGCTGGAAAAAAAAAAACGAAAAATAGCGAGGGTGGGGTCGCCACGGTACGTTGTTGTGACACAAAACAGAGGCCTCGATGAGAAAGGAAAAGAAGAGCTAGCTATGAGTTATAATCAAATCATCGAATGGAAGCGAGAAAGGCGGTGAAGAGCGAGGATCAACGGGAAGACTTCAAATTACACCAACCCATGCAATGGGCCTCTACTTTTGGGGGTAGCGGATGGATATGTAGGGGTAGGTAGCGGTTGATCGAACGCGTATCGATGTGCTCTGGCTCGGTACTGTTTCGATTGTTTCGGTACTGTTACTGTTTTTACTCTTTCGGTACTGTTTTCGGCACTGAATCAGACACTAGTAGCAGTAGGCGAGGTTTCACGTCCGAGCAAGAATGCTGCAAGATGAGCCGACTACGCGCAATAACAAAAATCACCGGGCGAGATAGCATGTGGTGCCGACTTCATCCTAGATAACACCATAAAGCAGTAGAGGCATCATTCGCCGATAGTTACCAGCCAAACCCAGCTGGAATGTTTGCGAAGCCGTATCAGCATCGGATTCTGAGCGAGTGTTTGTCAAGTGTTAAAACATCCCCCGAAATGCTTTCCTTTGTTTTTTTTTGCGAAAAGTTGTTTTAACTTACGGGTCGAAAATTCAATTTACTATTAGGGGAAACGACGTGGAGGGTGAAAAACAAGATTCGTTGAGGGCTGAGGAAAGATTTCTCCCAACGCAAGATCAGGAGGACAAGAGTGTTTGTGTGTCTATGCTAGACCCAGCGATGTGTGGTTTCGTAGAACTGGGTGCCCTGTTATAATTCTTCCCATCATTTCGTTGCGCGTCGACGTCTTGTCCTTTGGAACTGTCTCCATTATTAGGATCGGACCATTGAGAAGACTAATGGCGTACCAGAAGCTACGCACTCTCGTGTAACTGCTAATCGCGGTTAAGATACTAGAATCCTATAGACCTTTTAAAAGAATTTAGGCTACCCGCCGCGGCGGCTGCTTTTCTGTTGTGGCGAAAAGCGGGCCCCCCCCTCCCGTGTGTCGAGATTTCGGCGCGCGTTAATGATCCATAGTCAGTGACAATTAATCCGGAGCCCTCCACTACGGCGCGCCTCATAGTCCAGGTGTAGCTTCGGCGCGGTAAATCCCCAAAATTTGAAAAGTATTTATGCTGAAGTAAGGGTGCCTTGCAATGTAGCTTCCCTGCGAGCACATCTGTACTGTGGAGAAGCAAATGCTTGCGTCCACTTGACGAAAATATACAACCGAAACCTTCTGAACCTGCGTCTCGCTTACTTAACGACGCTGCGTTGCTCGAGTGCGAGTCCGTTGCGGTGGTCAGGCGTTAAAAGAAGAACTCTCGCTGAGAAGTTCTGTCTTGGAGGCGTCCAAAAAGACGATATAAGAGCATGTATCGCGAACACAGAGATCACAGCTTTCGGGAACGGCTGGAAGTCCTCATTTACACCCCTTTAGTCTAGTGTAAATACGCTGAGATTACGACCTCGGAAGGATGACATAACTGGGAAAAACTGAAACCGGGCTTTAGGCAAACCAGTAGGCGTACGCCGCATTTACACAAGGTCTCTTTTGTCTACTTTTTCAGGCGCCGAGAGTAACACCGGTTGTTATTAATCCTTATTGGCTCTCACAGCATCGGTGTGACATTGATAACAGAAGTAGGCATGTTTAACGGGAACGGAACACTACGCCGGGGGATTTTAATTACGTGCTGTACAGACACGCACTTGCGTAAGCAAACGGCTTGGACGCTAGGGAGCACAGCTCGCAACTGTGTATTCCATAAATTAGAGAATCGGTAAACTCACGCGATGTGCACGCAGTGCAAAGTGGTTTGTCGCGTGCACGGATGGAAAGAAAGAACGTACGAAGGAGTACGCGTAAACCGTCGCTAGCAGCAAATACACTTGTAAACCCTGCAGCGCATGGCGTGCCGTGGGAATGAGTCGAGCGGTGAATTGATTTCGTGCTCATGGGGGATGACTTTTCTGAATGAAGCCCCACTCCTTTTTAGACAGCGGAGCTGACAGCGTGCCTACATTCCCGTCCTCGTTCCGTGACAATGTGAAAGGCTTGTGACCTCCCGGCAAATTTTATCATTTGAATGTGTCAACACATCGGGGTTGTGGAACGGCCGTGTGCGTTCGCGTGTTTTGCAGTGGAGTAGCAAATTGCTTGACGCTTCCACATGCTGGCTTGCGTATCAATACTAAGGAGTTCGATTCAGCACCCCTGCTTTTTTTTACCACTCTTCAATTGGACTATAATGCGGACAGCGCTATGAACCATCGAAATCGGCGCGGTTTTACTCAATTCAGCTGGTTTGCACTTGTCGGTCTATTTAGTGCAGGGATGCGAGTTGAGGTTTGTCCGACATTTTTGCGTTTTGAACAGTCAGCGCAAGTCGGGAAAGCTTCGAATAAACGTTGGATCATGAAATAAGGTTATGAGCCATCTTACGGACGCATGTTGCTCGCCAGAAAAAAAAAAAAACAGGTACAAACCTAACCGCAAAAGAGAGGCATCGCTTTCTTGTAACTTGTGCTCAAGAAGTATTAATTCTGTTGTATATGCTGTAGCTACTCAAATTTAAGTCGTCAGCCAATTGTGATGGCTTCTCAAATTCAAAATTTTAATAAATCGATAGTCGGTGGCTGATTGGTGCAATTATTATTGTCTTGGTTGGTTGTAAATCCCCTTTGCAGAACCCGCGAATTCGGTCTGGACTACGTTTGTCCAAAAGCCTAAACCATATCGCGAAAAAGTAAAAATAAAGGCCGTTATTTTTTAAATGAATACAGTATGAAGACAGCACTTATTATTTGAATTGAACCCAGGGTGTGCCGCTTCTGTGTAGCGATGCTGTGACGCTGTGACTCGTACGGTTCTATTTATTGACCATAAATAGCGGACGTTTACTGCTTCTTTTTTGTCGATTTTGTTGCTAATTCTATAAGGACGTACTTGTCCAGCTTCTTTGCTGGGGCAGTATGTTTTAGTGCGCGTTTTACAGCCTGTCACGCCGGTTCAATTTTAACTTTCGTTTTAGGTTCGTTCAAATTTATTTTGCGCTCCTACAGAGCTGCTGTTGAGTTCGGGCTTTCGAAGCGCGTTGTACTTCTTTGGACCTAAAATACTTAGACATTGTGAAATATGAGCGAAACCTGCATTTCGAATAAGTGAAAGTCGTGTATTTCGTTGCGCATTTTTTGAGACGGAGTTACTTTTGTTCCTCGCCGTAGTCGAGAGCAATGGGAGGCGAGGCGCCTCGTTTTGATGTTGTTTCTTAAGCAAGCAGCGTAGCTCCCCTATATTACTAGCGCGCTGCACTAAGCGATGGGCAACTAATAAATAAATAAATAAATAAATAAATAAATAAATAAATAAATAAATAAATAAATAAATAAATAAATAAATAAATAAATAAATAAATAAATAAATAAATAAATAAATAAATAAATAAATAAATAAATAAATAAATAAATAAATAAATAAATAAATAAATAAATAAATAAATAAATAAATAAATAAATAAATAAATAAATAAATAAATAAATAAATAAATAAATAAATAAATAAATAAATAAATAAATAAATAAATAAATAAATAAATAAATAAATAAATAAATAAATAAATAAATAAATAAATAAATAAATAAATAAATAAATAAATAAATAAATAAATAAATAAATAAATAAATAAATAAATAAATAAATAAATAAATAAATAAATAAATAAATAAATAAATAAATAAATAAATAAATAAATAAATAAATAAATAAATAAATAAATAAATAAATAAATAAATAAATAAATAAATAAATAAATAAATAAATAAATAAATAAATAAATAAATAAATAAATAAATAAATAAATAAATAAATAAATAAATAAATAAATAAATAAAATTTGTATATTGATGTTGAGATCCGCTAAGTCAAGTGTAACTTACAGTCGGCTCAATGCATTAAATATTACCTCAACCGCACCCAACTAACCAAATGCACGGCACATCACTGAAATTATTCATATCTGCCGTAGAAAACCCTGCCGCTAGCAGGGCTAACCTCTCCAGTTCACATTAAAGAGCTTTCTTTCTCTCGCAAATGCCCAAACAAGGAACTTGCGAAAGAGTTTTTTTTTTCTCTGGACGTCACCTCAGGCTCAAGCCCGCACATATCAAGCCATTTGCAATCTCAAGTTGATAGGAAAATTCGTTCAGCTTGGGCGCATGAAACGGATACTTGAAATACCTAACATTAGATTTCTAAAGAACTCAGGCCAAAATTTTTCGTGCGTCTTACAGGGCATTGCGGAGCTTCCAATGAATCTGCATGATAGATTCCGGTTGTCCTGCAAAAGTGCCGGTTGTCCTGCAAAAGTGCGGCATAATTTGTCAAGTGCTAGCTGAGGCAAGGTGTGCTAGTCAACAATTTTCGCTCTGCCCCGGATATATAAAAAACAAAAAAACATCTGAAAGAATTCCAGAAACTCCTATGTTGAAATTGTCGGATGAATTCGTAAACCGCTCTGCTTTATACCGAGTCGTGAGGTCGGCTTCACTTATATACAAGAATGAGTTGCTGGGGGCACATTTTAGGGGCGAAACCCCTTAAAGGCAGGGGCGGTTGGCGTCTCCTGTCGTCGTCGTCGTCGTCGTAATCGTCGTCTCATGTAGTCACGGTACTAAAACACCGGGACACTCGTTTACGCCTCACGCTAGAACGTAGCGCGTACTAAAAATACACCGGAACACTCGTTTACTTCCGCGCTGGAACACTTCGTAAGGCGTAGTAAAATACACCGGGACACTCGTTTACGCCTCGCGCTAAAATGTTTCGTGCTTCAAAAACACGAGACAGCAAAGCTTTTTTTTTTTACAACAGAGGCTTTTACAGCAAACACTTTTACAGCAAAGATTTTACAACAGAGACTTTTACGGAGACTTTTAGAGGAAAACGAGACTTTTACAGCTCTACCCCCAATGGTTTCATCTCCGCTGGCAAAAACGCCAAGGCGCCAAGAATACACACTGCATGCCTCGCCCCTCACCAGGTTTCACGTTACTGGAGATGTCCCGGGATTTTTAATGGGCGGTACAATCAGTCTGACAGAAAAGTAGCAGGGCCCGAGAGACCTATAAAATACATTCATTAAACCCCATGAACCCCTATAAACCGCTGCACACCGATCCCCCTTGAAGTCGGCCTCACCATATTATACAAGTGCATTGCACAACACATTTCTTCAAGGAATTATGAGAAGTCTGATAAAAAGGTCCACAGAAACGCGACACCTGTCCCTTATTTTCGACTTGTTTATTGTCGCTGTTTCTAGGCGAAGAATTATCTATTAAGTCGAACAGTGTTAATGAACAGTGCGCCTTCTCGGAACCTTTAAGCAGGCTGTAAAGATTGCACTAGAGACTTCGCGGTGCTACCCTCCGAGGTGGGAATCATGGCCTACTGGGTATGACTCTCGCGTCTGAAGGGGCAGAGCCGCAGTTCGGTCGCCAGTACTTTTTCATACTCTCGAGCTTAGCTTGGTTTAACACCTCGCTAAAAGTGCCGATGCATGTATGTATGTATGTATTTATTGTACTTAGGAAAAGGAAAATCCACCAACAGGCGTAAATTGTCTCGCCTAGGGGGCGGACACCGGAACGCCTGCTGGTGTAGGGGGGGAGGGGGAGGATAGGGAGAAAATAATGCACAGGAATAGGAGGATAGGGGAGAAGGTTGACATTATACAATGTATGTAACACGCACAAGGGTAAATATAAAACACAAAAGAGAGAAAAAAGGAAAAAAGGGGAATAAGGGTAAATATAAAACACAAAAGAGAAAAAAAAGGAAAAAGGGGAATCAGAGAAAAAAAAAGGAGTTACACATTGAGAAAATTAACATTACAGAGAAACGCTACAGATATAGACAACACATGAATCTACAAAGGACAAAGCACACATGTAAAAGGGGTCACGCACTCCACCACAATCTGGGCAGCTAGGCAGAGTTGTAGTGGGGCACAGCAATTTCCGGGTGAGAGAAAGAGAGAGAGAGAACAAACTTTATTGAGCATTCTAGAGCCGTTTAGGCGCTTGATGGGGTGGTGCCCTCTTCTCGGGCCCCATATGTTTCCAGGTACTCCTGTCCTCTGGTGATCAGCGCGATCTGTTCTTCCAGGGCAGGGCTAGACAACAAGGTCTCCCATCGCTCAGGGTTGATGTGAGGGGAGGGGGGGAGGGGGGGAGGGGTAAACTTGGGAAAATTGCACTCTCCTATTATGTGCTGGAGTGTGCCCAGTTGTCTGCAGTTGGGACATTCTTTCTCATATCTATCCGGGTAGAACTTGTTTCGGAGGTAAGGGTGGGGGAACGACCCGGCTTGGATCTGTCTGTATATGACTTGCTGCGCTCTGCTTAGAGAATGGTGTGGTTCAGGATATCGCTTCCTCCCGTCTTTATAGTGATTGACTATGTCCCTGTAGCTCGTTATGGGTAGCTGTTCCTGCCCCTCTGCCCGGCTGATTAGTTCTCGGGCCTGTTGGTGGGCAAATTCATTGCCCTCCACCGAAGAGTGGGCTGGCACCCATATTAGCTCTATTTTGTGGCTTGGTGGTACTTTCCTTTGGAGGATTCTCACTGCCTTATAAGAAACCCATCCTTGTCTGAAGTTCCTATATGCTTTTTGGGAGTCCGTGACTATTTTTGTCGCTTTTGGTTGGGTCAAGGCTACGGCAATTGCTATTTCCTCAGCTTCCTCTGGGCTTGGTGTGATGACTGAGGCACACGTGATGAGCTCGTCCCTTCCTGTTATTGCAATCGTTGCTCTCATTGAGTGTTTCGGAAGTGAGGCGTCGGTGTACGTCACTCCTGTTTCTTTAATTAGAGACTCGTTTAGGGTCTTCGCTCTGGCCTGTCGTCTTCCTTCGTTTCTGTCCGGCTTCATGTTTTGAGGTAACGGTTTGCTATCCACCGTTTCGGCCCATGCGCGCGGTATAGGGCCTTTGTTTTGACGATAAGCTTCTTGCCATCCTATTTTATCTAGGACGGCTCTTCCTGCTTTTGTTTGGCTCAGTCGCACCCTTTGGTTTGATAGGTGCGCTTCGATCAGTTCGGAGACCGTATTATGCTTGGCCATTCCCAGTAGCTTCTCGGTGGATGAGTGTATCGGAATGCCCAGCGCGAGCTTCGTAGCTTTTCTAATAACTGTGTCCAGTTGGTCCCTTTCGTTTTTCAAAAGCTGGAGGTAGGGAGCTGAGTAGGTGATTCTCGAAATCACAAAGGCTTGGACAAGCCTGAGGGATTCCTCTTCTTTGAGTCCTCTTCTCTTATTTGTGATCCTTCTAATCATGTTCATGATTTGTTCGGATGTGCTCTTGAGCTTTCTGAGTGCGGTTCGGGCTTTACCATTCTCCTGTATTATTAGGCCAAGGATCTTGATGTGAGTCGTCGGTGTGATGCTGCAGTCGTCTATAACTATGCTTATGTTTCTCTTGTCTGCCTTTTTGGGTCTTGGCTGTATCACTAATAGCTCTGATTTTTGCGGTGAGCAGCAGAGACCGCAGGTGCTTGCATATTCCTGGACTACGTCCGCTGCCCTTTGGAGTGTTTCCTCCATCCACCCTTCTGAGCCCGCTTGCGCTGTCCAGACCGTAATGTCGTCCGCATAAAAGGCGTGATCTATTCCTTCTATTTTCTCTAGTAATGCTGGTAGAGGTAGAAGCGCCAGGTTGAAAAGCAGCGGGGACAGAACAGACCCTTGCGGAGTTCCTCTGTCCCCTAGTGCTATAGGCTGTGACTTCTCCTCCCCAATCTTGATTATAGCAGTCCTATTGCTGAGGAAGTCTTTGACGTAACTGTAGATTCTTTCCCCGCAATTCGTGTTATTCAGACTGCGAAGAATGCTCTCGTGCGTCACATTGTCAAAGGCTCCCTTGAGGTCAAGGGTTAATATTGCCCTCGGGGTCTGGTTCTTGGCCTTTTTGATGACTAATTCATTTAGTTGCAGGAGGACATCCTGGGTGCCCAGGTGTTCCCTGAAACCGTACATGGACGACGGCATCCGATCGGTGGCATCAAGGTGTCTCTGCAGCCTTTTCAGGATCATGCGCTCGACCACTTTTCCCACACACGACGTCAGAGAGATGGGCCTCATGTTATCGACGTGTGGAGTCTTGCCTGGCTTCGGTATGAACCGTACCTCTGCTTCCTTCCATTCCTTGGGCAGTGACCCTTCGTTCCAGGCCTTGTTTATATATCCTAAGAGCTCACTTCGACTACCGTCGCTGAGATTCCTCAGCAGTTTGTAGGTAATGGCGTCCTTCCCTGGGGAGCTGGCTTGGTTGCTCTCATCGATCGCTGTTACCAACTCCAGATCGGTGAAGGGTTGGTCCAAGTCCGGGTTTTCCCTTCCCTCGTATCCGGGTATCGGTGCTCCCGACTTTTCCGTTTTCAAATACTTGTCTTTGAGCACCTCTATCAGGCGCTTGCTGTCTCCTTTAAAATTATTCAGCGTGCGTGCGAGATTTCGATTGATCGCACTTTTGGTGTTCAGAGGGTCAATGAGGTGCCGTAGGAGGCTCCATGTTTTCCTCGCAGACAGGGTTCCCTGGAGCCCGTCGCATATCCTTAACCAATTTTCTTTACAGAGCTGAGCTGCGTATTCTGCCGCCTGCCTATTGAGCTCGTGTATGCGCTTTCGTAGCTTTCTATTGCGCCTTTGCCGTTTCCATCTCTTGGTTAGCGCGTGTCTCGCCTCCCAGATGTGAGCCAGCTTGTTGTCCACAAATGGGGTTTGTATTGTGGTGGCTATTTTCTGGGTATATTCCTCCACCCAGTTCAGGTGTTTTTTGGCCCAGTCTTGGTAGTTCCCAGTTCCCTGACCGTCTTCGTATTCAATCTCTGTTCTTCTTCTGAGGCGATCCCAGTCGGTGATCCTGGCCTGTCCTAGTTTTGCCCTGAAGTCTTGTCCCCTGATCTTCAAGGAGATGATGTCATGGTCTGATCCGAGGTTAGTGTCTAGATTAGCCCAGGTGACGTCCAAGTCTCCTATCAGAAGTGATAGGTCCGGCGTGGTGTCTCTGGCCGTGCTCGTGCCTATCCTGGTGGGGGTCTTCAGCTCGTTTAGTATTGTAGCGTTATGTTTTTCTATAGCGTTCATGAGGTGCTTGCCCCTTCTCGACTGGAATTTGTATCCCCACTGCGTGTGTGGGGCGTTAAAATCGCCTAATATCAGCGTCGGTCTAGCTTTTGCTGCTCGGATGCAATCCAGCATGGTGCCTTCGATGTCCACGTCCTTTTTAGACGGTCGGCAGTAGGCATTTAATATAAATATGTTTTTACTGCTGCCTATATCCCTGCTGTGAATTTCTACTAGCACGTGTTCGCACCCTCTTTGGGTTGTCATGTGTTGTGTTGCCGCTACGTTTTTTGTAACCAAGGTCGCCGTGCTCTTTTCACTTGGGTCCGTATACGTAACGTACCCCGCCAATTTGGGCCTCTCGTTGGTTTCTTGTAGTACTATAACATCTGGTTTCTGTTCCAGTGTTTCGATGTATAGATGAAGCTCGCTTAATTTGTTCTTTATACCCCTGCAATTCCATTGATAAATCGTTGTCAAGCTTTGTTTGTTTCTATTCTTCTTCATTGTCTTGAGGGGTGTTACCTTCTGCGGGATTAGTTCCATGGTGCGGTTTGCTGTGGAGCGCGGTCTTGTGTGACTTCCTCATTACTAGTGTCGTGTGTTTGAGCTTTGCATCGAAAGTCGACATTCTTGAGGACACTTGGTTATACTTGGCTTCTAAGTTATCTAGTCTTGACGTAAGGTTTCTCATTTGCTCGGTAAGAATTCCCACTTGATTGTTGGTCTCAGCCTGTTGATTTGAAATTTGAGACAGCATGTTCATGATGGTTTGCAGGGTAGGTTCTGGTTGCTGTGGTATAGTCGGATGCGTTGCTTGGGACGGAGCCGGTTCTATCCTGTCGGCCTCCATTGCCTCACCTTGCGGTAGTTCAGGGGAATGGGTGTCTCTCTTAGCTACCTTTCTCTTGGTACTATCCTCCGATTTCTCGGTTCTGTCGCGTGCCTCCATGCGCTCCATGAGCGCTTTAATCTGTTGGTTTTGTTGTGCTATAAGCTTCTTAAGCTCGGCACATTCCTTTCTAAGTTCAGAGCATTCTTTGCAATTGCTACTGAGAGGGGAGGGGGTGAGAGGGGGGAATTCTTTGTCGTTGCTGTGAGCGACAGAAGACCCAGTTGCCCAACCCACCTGTTTTCCGGCGATCCGCTTCGGCGTACTGCTCCTAGTCTTCGACCTCGAGCGGACTCGCGCCTGCGAGCCTTGGTGTCGGCGCCTGGCGATGACGTCCTCGAACCTGGTCTCGAGGCACAGCTATTGCTCCGTCTTCTTTCTCTCCCCCTGGAGAGTGAGCGCCGGCTCTGGCGCTCTTGGTGAGGGGGCGACGACTTCCGCGCAGCTGGCGTCTCCTCTCGATTTGGTGGTGTTCTGGAACTTTCTTCGTAGGCTGACCTCTGGCGCTCCCATCTTCGCTTACGCACGACGTATGGGGTCTTGTATCGGGCCTTGCATACTTTGTCTGCTGTGAGGTGGTCTCCTCCACATAGGCTGCACTTTGGCTTACAGTCGTGGTTGTGGTCTTCTCCCGGGTTCTGGATTCCGCAGCCGCGGCAGATACGGTTCGTCGGATTTGGGCAAACATCCATTCTGTGGCCCAAGCGGCCACATTGAAAGCACTTGTCAATTTGCTTTCTGTACAGTGAGCATTCCACCAGCAGGTTGCCGTACTTGACGTAATTTGGCACTTTCCCGCCGCTGAAGGCTATGACGACCGACAACGTTTTGCCGATTCTGTTGGCCTGCAGGGCTGTCGGGTTAAATTCATGGACGATAAAGTCGTTTATCTCTTGGGCCGAATCCGTGAGGGGAACCCCTCTGATGACTCCTTTCACTGTCCCGTGAGGTGCCGATACGTATGCACTAACGTCGTGCGCGGCGCCGTAGACCGTGAGCTTCGACACTGCCGCGTAGCGGTCGGCGTTTTCTTTCTTTGGGGTACTGACGATGACGATGTTTTGTTGTTTGTTTGGACATATGACGTCTCTCTTGGCTTCTTCTCTGCTGACGTCAGCGGCAACGGTGATGGCGCGGCTAATTTCAAAGCGTGATACCACACTGACGTCGAGGCCCCCCCTCGGTCTCATGATGACCTTGATATCTTCTTTAGGTAGCTCGGGCATTCTCGCGGCTTTGAGGATCTTGCTCTTGAAATTATTAGCCGGCCGACGAGATGAGTCGGCTTCCCTGGTGGGCTTACTTGCTCGGGTATTGGCCATTAGGCTTCGTTCTCGTTGCTGTTGTTGCAGCGCTTGAAGTTTTTCACCTGCCACTTGCCAGCCTTGAGCTCTGGTCACTTGGTCCGGTTGAATTTCCTCACCGTCGACTTCAATTCGCATGGCGCCGGCCATGTTTCTTTGGATCTTGATGAAATAGGTCCACCCTGAAGGTCCGCGCCGGTGACAACTCCGGCGTCAGGCCTAGGCGTCCACGAACACGCCTAGGCGCAGCGGCGACTTCGGCCGGCAGGCCCAGCTGGCGTTAGGCTTAGCGCCGGTCGGCGTGGCGATTCCAGAAAAAGAGTCCGTAAATGCACGAAAAATGGTCCCCTACCTTAAAGTCGGGCATCCACCTTTTCCTCTCAACTTCGCGGATCACTTGGGGAAAAAAGTTGGGGGATTCAAGTTGAATTATCGGCGTAATCATCGAAAATCGACAGAGCCGAAGTGAAGAACGTAGATCGGCTCCCGCACGTGAGCACGCGCCCTCCGGGTGAGTTAAGTACTGCTAAACGTACGTCGTGACCAAAAAACAAAACATTATAAAACGGCAACTTCACGAGACACGCGCGTATACGCGCGCACGCACAGAGAGAGAGAGAGAGAGAGAGAGAGAGAGAGAGAGAGAGAGACCCTATTATGCACCCTAAAAGCAAATAAATTGCAATAAGTATGAGAGAAAGAAAAGGACTGGTTGAACGACTAATATATAATGTTGGGAGGCTATTGTCCAATACGGTAATGCAAAAAATCAGCGCTACCACACGATCATCCCACGACATTTCGGCTACTTAAGTATCGCATGCGTCATTATTGCAACGATATTACCGACTCACGCGATGCTGGCAATCGCTTCAAACCTTCCCCGAAACGGAGGCATCGCAAAGTGAAGAAAAACACGCGAGCCGTTCCACCGGTAAATGGGGTGGCAGGTCGAGAGCAATCGGGCGCTCGCTTCCTTCAACAGCGAGCAGGGACAGCCGAACGAGGCGGAAGAAAGGGCAAATAAGAAGCTAGAAGAACTATCAGTGTTCTGAAATCCGTGCAATTAGGCGGCAGTGACGATCCGGCAGGGCTTTACTCGGCAGCTGTGCTGTACAGGGAGACACTCAGTTGCACTTTTGCGAACAGTATGTCTACGGAGTCCTGGAAGCCTTTTGTGATGGTTTAGTGGGAGAAGAGCGGCGTATGGTGAGAGGGACAGCGGTGTACCATCGCGCTCTTCTCGTCGCTGAGAAGGTGGTATTCATTGCAAAGTTTAGCTGTTAATTTTTTCGCTTGGCAACTAGAAACGGCCACGGACATGGCCGAGGCGGCACGGACATGGCACGGCTTGTGCCACTGCGCCCGCACACCGCAGAAAAAGAAAAACACCGGCGTGCGTCGTGTGCTCCGTTTCAACCCGATCCTCAACAGTGGTGTCAACTGAGGTGTTATTAATCGCACTCACATTGGAGTCGAGGCACTACAGTTAGTTCGGCGGGGTAGAGTTTGGAACATCCAACACACACCATGTGCTTAGCACAAACAAGTACCGCCATCCCGCGGAGCCCGATGTAACTCACATGGTTGCCTGCATGCGTGTCTCGCCAGTGAACACAAGCTATAGCGAACGCAGGGACTGCGTGCACGTCCCCGCCCGTCGTGGCGGAGTTCCACTGCGCCCATCATTCAGTTGAACTCGCCGTGGTGGCTCAGTGGCTAAGGCGCTGTTCCGCCGAGCCTAAGGGCGTGGGTTCGATCCCAGCCTTGCTGGCCGCATTTCACCGGTGTAGTCGACCGAAAGGAAACCCAGTTTGAACCAGCGCGAAATTTGCTGAAACAGCACAGCTGTGGCTCTCTTGTGCCGACTCGAACGTTAACGGACGGCACTCGCCCGAGAACGCCAGCGCTGTCGCCGCGAAAATTCTACGGTTCGCGCAAAGGAATTGGGAAACTAAACGTCGGCGGCGGGATGCTCCGTCCCCTTTCCCTCGCGCTAGGTGAGGGAGAGTAACCCGCCCCTCCGAGACCACTGCGCCCTCTATCGATGCGTCTGAGAAGCGGTGTCTGCCAGGCCGCCGGTGGGTATGGGAACCGGCTCATACCCCTGCGTGACGAACGACCTTCAGCAGACGGACGAATAGGCTTGGCTTACAACAGCTCCACTGTTAAAACAGAAAATTTGGTGCATGTGAAAGATTTTCAGGTGGTGTAAATTAATTCATAGTCCATCACCATAACGCGTCTTAGAGCCCAGGCGTTACGATCCGGTACATTAAACCCCCATGCATACCATGTATATTTCAATGCTTGCAGGAAAGAAAGAAATCAACTAGTTGTGTTGCGTTAAAAATGGACTGAACGTTTCCGGCATTCCCATCCTTCACTTCGACTAGAGAGTTTCTTGCTGCAACGCAGAGAAAGAACGTCAAATAGGGGCAGCTTTGTGTTGTGTCAGCTGGTCAAGAGTTGTTCAGCCGGCGCCTCTCGTCTTATCGTGTTCTCGCCGTACTGGTCTCGCTCAGCACTGCACTCGTTCGGCAGAATAGCGACGACCAGGCGAGAATTGCTTGTGCTACGGGGAGACAGGGCCTGGAGCTAAGAATAAAAGAAGAAAATTATCGTATCTCCAGCTCTCGGACAATTTGCCACGGGGAGATCGCCTGGCCCGCACTAACGACCGGCGACGATTTTCAGGACCCTCGCCGTTGGCTCAATTCTGTTCGGGTCCCGAGATTCGAAGGAGAAAGTCCGCCGGGGTGTCGTGTGTGTGAACCTCGAAGTTGATAAGGGGAACGAGCGGCGCTTCTTTCTTGGGCTCTCTTATTTTTGCACCCTCTCGTTTCTAACGGTATCATTTTTCGCCGAGCTGGCTCCCATGCTTTTCTTGAGTTTCCGTCTCGTAGAGATGGGTTGGCAAAAAGGAGGCTATCTTTTTTATATTTCGGATTATTCGGACGTACCATGGAGACACACATACGCGCAGTCGCGTGTACCAACGCAGGCACGGGCGTAGCTGCTCCCTTTCCGAGTCTCCGCCGTTGGTCGCGCTCTCTATGCTATCTGCCTAAAGTGAATGGTGGTGATGATGATGATGACGACGTCAACGACGAGGATGATAATGGTGTGATCTTCATTACGCTCCAATTCTAAAAATGGCTGAAGGAGGTGAAGGAATAAACAAGACGCGGAGTGAAATTAACTCATCAAGGCGCAGCTGAAACGCTTAATGGGGAAAAAAAGGGGGAACAAGTTCGCAGATCCTCAGAAAATATCACTGCGCGACTACATGCACAAACATACAAGTGTACAGAAGCTTCCTTGAAGCGTGCGAGCCCCAGCAATGCGGATAAGATATATCCGGTACACTGACAGAGCAAACACTGGCGCAGGCTCTTGTTGGTTGGGTGCGCTTCGACCATTTGTAGCGTGCTTTATACATCTATGGCGACATATTGTAAAGTGCACAAAACAAAGGTGAGGAGAGAGCCTGCTTCCAGTGCGCAGGTAGTGTGAAACATATTCATGCGGAACCACTCGTTAACCCCGCAGGTCCAAAATCCGGCCTCGTCGTGACCAAGAGGTAAATGGCCCACAAAATTGCCCACAAAATGGCCGACGTCTCAAAGAATGAAAAACAGGTCAAAGAATGATCGTATTTACGCCAAATTTCTTAGGAGAGCTTCCGCAAAAAATGAAGTAATTTAGTTGATAGATCTTAGTTTGATAGAACACAGAATTTAGTTGATTACGAGATTACAACAGGAAAGGGGTTGTGTCGCACTAGCGGGAACGGCCTAGCAGACGACTGTTCCACGGCGGGACCACTCTGCGCATGCGAACTGGGCCATCTATTCTTGCTCCTTTAGCCACTTTCTACCGGGATAATGCGCTGACCCACCCGCCGGTCGACACTCTCGGGATATTATTGAAAAATTTGGCGGCTGTACCTCAGCACAACGACTAACAGAATGAGTGTTTTTTTTTCTTTTTGCTTTTCAGTATGGTGAACTCAGTTGCTTGTAACTCGGCACAACGATTAATGAAACGGGTCTCTTTCGCGTCCCGTTACCCTTCAGAAGGAAGGGAGGGGGTTGCCGTAACGTGCGAATACGAGCGCTGATGTAATGTGCTCGGGTACTTGTAATAACGGAAATCCCTCAGTGCGTCACTTCGCTGAAGCGATGGAGTCGTTACGTCAACGAACGCGGATTGCTCTTAATGCAAGACGTCTGCTATTTCCCACGTGGTTTGTTTGCCCTCACTGCACTAGTTTCAGAATGCTGTAACGTTCAAGCTCTCTCTCTCTCTCTCTCTCTCTCTCTCTCTCTCTCTCTCTCTCTCTCTCTCTCTCTCTCTCTCTCTCTCTCTCTCTCTCTCTCTCTCTCTCTCTCTCTCTCTCTCTCCTCTCTCTCTCTCTCTCTCTCTCTCTCTCTCTCGCCTCGCTCCGCCCGCCTCGCCTCGCCGCGGGGCGGAACAGCCGGCTGCGTGCGTGAGGCGCAGGGGCAATTTTATAAGATGTACCCTCATAAACACCGTAAGCAGCGCGCCCCGACCCCGCCAGTGGGCGTTGGTGCTCATTCACTGCTCCTCACGTGATCGTCGTGAGGTTTAGGCAGTTCTTTAAGCAACGCTGTTCTTTCACGCAGGTAAACACTGAAGCGGGTTTGACGGAATGGCTCCTGCGACTGCCACCTTGGCCTTTCCGATTCGGTGAGTACGCATCCTTTTCTGGCTCACACTAACATGCTTTAGGTGGGCGGCGCTGCGGCATATGTTGCTGGGATGTACAAGGAGGTGTCCTTGATGCATTCCCGCGGCCTGAGGCGACGGTTTGGCCTGGGCTGAAACTACTCGAAAAAGCGCGGGCTGTAATCCAGAGCCCGTATCGATTTGTAGTCTTGGACATCGCGAGCTGTTTTTTTTTTTTTCCCTTCGAGATCACACGTTTTCGCCATCTGCAGTACATGTCAACAAGAGCGGTACAAGGATTCTAGCTGGCACGCGCCTAAAAAAAGCACCGATTGCTAGGCGGACACGCGAGCCCTTTGCACCAGGCGTGGCGCTAATGCGTAGATTTGAATCTGTATACATGTTTAAAAAAATTTTGTTTGTGCACGAGGGGATGTTTGGGACAACACCAAGCCAAACCTTTTTGTATTTTTTAAAAATACGTCAGAGCGTTGATGTGGGGGAGTTGGTTATGGCTGTAACCACTCGTTTACGGCTAATTATATTGCGGAAAAGGACAAAGAGGGTGTGCAAAGGGGGGCATGATCAGCATCATGAGCTAGTAGAGAAGGGAGAGGTGATGAAAAGGTGTCTTTACCAGAGCCATGACCTTGGGTCTTGTTCCTCAACAAAGTAATCAATATCTCGCAGTAAGTCATGCAGCTCAGTAGCACCAGTGCAATACGACAGAGAGAAAGCCGAACAAGTCTGAGTCTTGTTTCAGCAATTCGACTTGAGTCTGACACTCAGCAAAGTGCGTGTTGAAAAAGTGAGCCCGCAAAGACGTTAGTGTGACGAATTATTTCGCGAACCTTGTAGCGGTGGCCATGCCTCTCAGACATTAAGCGCGAGCAGAGGAGATAGCTCTTGGATCTAATGCCGAGTTCATTGAAGTATATGCAGTATTTGGTAGTTTCGTACGCAGTCTACGCTTCACGAGTGGTCCCCAGCGGAGTTGTCAGCAAAAACTGTGCTTAAGAGGGACCAGCCTTTCTTTTTATGCCTCACTGATGGCGACTGTCCGTCACAAAAATGCACTGCAGGAAAGCCAACCTTACACAGTGCTTTCCTCAAAACAAGTGCTTTCCTCAAAACTTAATAAAAGAAAATAACTGGTTGATTCCTCTGTCATAGGAATTGGTAAAACACGAAAGGGAAATGTGCAGCGAAATCTGTAGCGAAAGGAGCATGATTTGCGGGTTCCACGGCTGTCTTGTGGGTGTGCTTGGCGAGCGACGTCCTGCTGGCGTGTCGGTGTCGCTTCGGCAAAGGTGTACTGGCGTCATTTCCGTGACGGATATGATCTCAGTGAAATCTTGGCGTATCATGGCATAAAACACTTTCGTGTTAAAATATACAACTTGAAAACGAACGACACTGAGTGTAACGTACTTTTTAGGACCAAAGGTTGCTTCTCCGCAAGAAGACCCTGTGTGCAGGGGTGCACCCTTTACAGGCCGCTTGCTTCGTGGCACTGGCGTCACTTCCGTGACGGATATGACGTCAACGCAATCTTCGTGTATCCGGGAATAAAACACTTTTGTGTTAAAATAAAACGCTTCCCGTTGTCGGAATCGAACCTGGGTTCTCCGGTTTATGAAGTCGACGTCTACTGTGCCATTCCGGCAGGGTTGAAGCAGTTTGGATTTAAAGCGAAGCTTTCTTGGTCTCTCTGATGGCGACCGTCCCTCCCGTCAATGAAACTCTGTGAACCCCTACAACCCTAATGACAGCGTAGGAATCCCTCACGAGAATTCTGAGCGTTTAAACCATCGTTGTCGCTACACAAAGGGGCGTTAGTTTTTTGAGTGACCATTGTTAGTTGTGTTTAGTGCGTCGCATGCTTAGGATTTCGCATTTCACATCGACATCCATCCTTGTGACTGCTTAACGCTTAATAATCGTGGAAAGAAATCAAGAGGCCGAAATAATTGTTTTCCTGAAACCTTCCTGGTCACGCTTACGTCTCCGCGAGCGAAGAAAAAGGCCTTCCCGTTGTTTTTAACCTTCGCCGTTCGTTTTTTCCTCTTTATTTTGACAATCCCGAACTGCGTTATCTAAAGTAAAATCGAAGGAAGAGGGGGGGGGGGGGTTGTCGGTTGTTGCACTAAGCTTGTTTTTCTCAGACGTATTGACGCTGTTTCCGCAATCGATACTTCATTTTGCAGATCTCATGAGGGCACTCGAAAAAAAAAAAATAAACTGGAGTGCTGAAAACCATTACTAGTACCAACTTTCTTCATGTTTACATATCAGCGCAAGAGCGTGCCAGCTGTGGCGCAAACGAAATTATTTTGTTCATCGCCTCGTTACGTGTTTGGGAGGAAAGCGTGCTTGCCTCGGGTGCCCTGTTTTTAGAAAACCGATTACTAGGCTCTCGAGGTTAGTTGTGCAATATCGCCCCTTGGAATCTCGCTCCAAGGCTCGTTCGTTTCTCCGTGCCACCTGGCGAGAACGTTCCGTGGAAATAATTTGCCGCTTCTCGGCGTATCGTGCCATATGAGCGCTCTATCTGCCTCCATCTGGGCCTCATTATTGGTGAACCTGGGAGTCGCGTTACAATCTCTTTATCACAAAAGGTTCCCCCCTTTAAGGCAATACAGGGAGTACCCGCCTCTGCACTTCTTCACGCAAACCGGGGGTGGTAGCAAATGTCGGAAGCGAGGAAGGACGCGTGGAGACATGCTTGAAACACGGTAACACTGGCACCTGGAACACCATGGGAACACTCAGAACTCTTGCTGTCGAGTAAGCGCAGGGATGCACCGGGAAGAGAGAGAGAGAGAGAGAGAGAGAGAGAGAGAGAGAGAGAGAGAGAGAGAGAGAGAGAGAGAGAGAGAGAGAGAGAGAGAGAGAGAGAGAGAGAGAGAGAGAGAGAGAGAGAGAGAGAGAGAGAGAGAGAGAGAGAGAGAACCTTTAATAGAAAAGGATGACCACTGGTCACGGTGGGGGAAAGGAATGGGGAGGGAGGGTAAGAGAAAGTAAACAAATGCTGGTCGTTCTCAGTAGACCCAATAACTGGGCCAGTTCTTGAAACCTGCAATTCATGGGCCAGTTCATGGTGATCGCAAGAGGGTTTGTGCACGTTCACCAGTTCGTTCGGGGCAAGACCCGCTCAAACAACCCGTGCTAGGCCGCTTTTAATTGAATAACCTGCTATTTCATATAATAGCTGTGCATCAGTTTGTTGTGGATCGGGATGGTGTTGGGGTGATTTGAATGTGCGGTGCGTGGCGAAAGCTGATTAAAACACGGTACGTAAGAGCATTGGTTACCGCAAGAACGGGAAAAAAGCGCGAGTTATGACACGGTAAAGCGCAATCACCGGCCGCGCATGCGTAGTCATTGCGTTTCACAGTGTCATTGCTCGTTCATTTTTCTCAGTTCGCTTTTCTGTTTCCCAGAGCTCTTCTACACTTTAAGACGTCGAACACCTGCTGGCTCACTTTCAAGCTTTGTTGATACAGTTGCGGAAAAAATAGCGATACGTGGGAACTCGGTAACACCGGAAATGCTGCAGTGCAACGACGAAGCACTAGAAAGTATTCGGCATAGAATAGCTACTTGCACGCACCCATGCACGCGCGCACCCACGCACTTACGCACTTACGCACTTAGATGCGAAGTTGCTGAAAAAGCCTTTGAAACTCCCCGAGTGACAGAATACTGAGCCAGCAAGAAGGAAAATGGCTTGTCTCCGTTGCTAGGAAATTCCCATGTAAAGAATTCGAGCCTTGGCATGCGCTTTGTGTGCATATGGGAGCGCTGGGACGGAGTATATGACTCTCCATATATTCGGACTAGAAAGTTATTGACCTTGCTGTTTTTGGTTAATCTCCACCGGGCACATACGTCATGTATGCGTGGGTATGCGTCTAGTGCTTCAATGGCATTTATTTTTCATGTAGCTTTTCCCGCGAGATCGACAACCCACGGGGATCTTTTTTTTGTCCAGCCTCGTGGGTTTCAATGTGACAACAAAGCTTCAATGTGACACCCTCCATCACCGAAGGCTGGAGGAGGAAGAGTGGTTATTACGACCTCCTCTTCACAAGTAGCTGTGCCTGGTTCAATCTCTAGAACTTCTAAACTGGGATTAAGCCGTTTTGTGTTAAAGATCTGCGCCCGGCCGCACATGCGCCGCGCTACCGACAACGGACACGCGGCGACAAACAAAGGTCGAGGAAGAGCACCCACTGTGTTACAATGTCGATAACGCGCTGTAAAATTATTCGGTACCTTCGCTGAGAACAAAACATTCCTTATCGAGTTCTGCCGAGAAATATCCTTCCTCCGTTTCATGTTTCCCTTTTCCGAGCTTTTAGTTCGCGTTCTCCGTGGATCGGGCAGGATGCCAGGTGCAGCTATGCCTACATGGGGATTGATTGATTGATTGATTGATTGATTGATTGATTGATTGATTGATTGATTGATTGATTGATTGATTGATTGATTGATTGATTGATTGATTGATTGATTGATTGATTGATTGATTGTAGGGTTTAAGGCGCCAACGCAACGTAGGTGATGAGGCGCGCCGTAGTGGATGGCTGCGGATTAATCTTGTCCACCTGGGATCTTTAACGTGAGTTGAAATCTCGAACACACGAGCGTTTTTACTTTTCGCCTCCATCAAAAAAGCTGCCGCCGCGGCGGGGAATCGAACCCGCGACCTTGGGCTTAGCAGCACAACGCCTTAGCCACTGCGTCACCATGGCGGGTTGCATGGGGATTGTATGCAAAAAGTGCTCATTTTTAAGAATCCGACGTCACATCTCTTTCCACTAGACCCGAAAACTTGCTTGGTTAAGGTCCGAACGTTGTTTTGAATCAAATACTTAATGTAGTTTTCTTAGGCCTGGTATAGCATGTTAGGCTTACTACGGGATAAACCTCACCAGAATTCATTTACCGGCATTCTTTCTCTCTGTTCCTTCTGAATCGGACCTGCTTGTTGTAAAATCGTGTATGGTTCTCGTTATCTTTAAAATTACGCGTACACGTTGCATAGGCATGCATAAGCACGAGCTCTCATGACTGACCTCAGCAAAGGACGTTCGCTGATTTTAATGACTGGTGGAAGGCGAGAATGCCGGAAACACTGATTAATTTCACTCCGTTATGGAAACACCGTGTGGTCGTACAGGAGGGGAGACACGCGAACAAAGAACGAAGGCGCCGATGCGTGGGATTAGGAGCACTTTTGGCGGCGTGAAAGCAAGTCCACATGGCGTCTTGTGGAGCACTGCAACAGAACACGCCCCGAAAAAAAATGCAGGCTTTGTGGGACATTGAATCGTGCGCGTGTATCATCGCACTGAAAACAGGAGGGTCTCATTGTCTTGAAAGGTGCGTCTGAAGTCACAGTGTTTGTCACGGGAAAGATTTTTCATACCGTGAGAATTTGCAATGAACAATGAAGTACCTTGTTTTGAGGCGAATGGGCCTTAAAGGGCCCATTGACCAAAAAGTCCGGCGTCCGGATCAGAAAAAGCTCCTTCGAAAGAGCGTCGTACCACGAAGCGTTACTTGGAACGAGGCGATCTCTACGGGAGCCTCAGTGCGTCAGTAGCGAGAGGTGGTCGTCCATGCCACTAAACCGTAGAGGCAAAGATCCGAAGAACGTAACAGAACGAGAGTATAGAGAGATAGATAAATTTACCATCGCCGTCAACTCTCACATTTTCACAGCGGCAGGAGTGAGTGGCGACGCAACGCGTAAGAGACAGATCGAAGCCATTTGAAAAGGTTATGGTGGATCGCAAAGCAGGGTGTGCCAAGCAGTAAGGTTACAAAACCTTTCCACAATGTACGTGCAAATAAGGTATCTCAGGTGTTCAGTCATATTTAAAGCGCAAACAGACGTGTTGTGGACGTGTTGTAGACGTGTTGTCTTCTTCTTGTGTTACGTCTGTTTGCGCTTTAAATATGAATCAGATCCAACTAGCTCAACTTTCCGTTCAGGCTCAGATGATGAACTGGCATTACGGCTTTCTCATTCACAAGTTATAAGAAGTGCTTAGGTGTTCTCGGAATTTTCTGTTAGTGCAATTGCAATGAAGCTCTTTCGGCTGTGCCTCCACATACTGTCCAGATACAAGCGTGAAAAAATAGGAAAAAGAACCTTTCCTGAATTAATGAAACTCGAGCAGGGCTCTCTCCCCAGAGAGTAAGCGAGGAGTGCGGCCAAGCATCGACAGCCCTCGTTGCAACGGGAGGAATAGAATCGACGGGGTGGTGGTGGGTCGGAAGGCCGACTCTGGTTGAAAATGGGCGCCCGCGACACTAGCGCCCGGGTTCGCGCAACGGCCGGCGCCGGAACTGTCGCGTCGTCCCTATCGATTTCCAATTACGCGGTTGCCGCTGTACGCAAATGCAGTTTTCCCGAAGGGGAAGCAAGGCCGTTGGTTGGACACTGCTGCGCTCGCTCCCGTTTCCCCTCCTCCTCCTCCTCCTCCTCCTCCTCCTCCTCCTCCTTTACTCCCGGCCTTCTACGCCTCCTCCCCCTCGCTGCGTTTCTGAAGTCTCCCGATTGCCCGCCGCCTGCAATTTCTCCGCTTTCGCCCTCCTCCATTTTCGCGCTGGAGCTTGGTTTTCGCACATGCAACGTCGGTGGTCTGCCGCCGCCTTTCGGTTCGGCTGTGTTTTCCTCCCTGCTCTTTTCCTTTTATTTCTCGCCTGTTTGTGTCTCGGAGACAGATTGTTTTGGGCTGTTCGTTCCGGGGCCCGTTTGTGACGACGAGGCCAATGCAGAGAGGACGCCGCCAGTGCCTGTTTGAATGCGCTGCTGTTGGAGGCCCTTCGGTGCCCGCGTCTTGTTGCGCCTGGTCCCTTGGAAGGCTGGACTCGTGTCGTATTTCTGCGTGGCTGGCTTAATTTAAGAAAATAATTAGTTCCCTTCCATTCTGTGGAGAAGGATGACCTCGAATCTGGGCGTAGTTTGTAATTTTGCGATCGAGCAATTAGCACTTACCCCAATGAAACTTTGAAGGACTCGAGATTTATTCTAGTAGACAAACATGTGGCTGTCCGTTTCCGTCCCGCGTCGTAGGCATCTCACTGTTTGTGTAAAACACCAGCCCAAACCAAAACCGCATGGCCATTGAGGACAGCTGACAGGTCGCATAGAGCAGCGAGACTTCCACGTTTAAACTTCCCGCCAGCACAGCGCGCATGTCATCGGTAGTGGCATGAAGTCTAGCTGTGCATGCACTCCCCCCTGCTTCCACCCCCGACCACTGCACGCATAAACCGGCAACCGGTGATGGGCGTGTGCTTAAACGTGAAATACGCGAGCTAAAATGTCGCGCGGAAGGCCTTTCCTGCTGTAAAAGCATTATGGGCTTACGTTGGCGTTCAAAGCGGGCAAGTTGCTCTGGTAACGCCTGATAAGGGCGCTACCGCCGTTATCGGTCGATTGCACAGCTTGTGAAGGGGGCATCGGTGGAGGCGAGCGGAATAACGCTTGTGTCGGCGATGGCGAGGAGGAGCGCCACAGCGGCGCCGAGTAAATCGGCTTCACCGGAATGAAGACGGGGGGTGAGACATATATTGCCTCGCAGTAAAAAGAAAGAGGAGTGGGAAGAAAACAAAAATAACAGTCAGACTAATCCGAATAGTTCTAGCCCGGCAGACGAGTCGTCTCTAACGAATGAGTGGACGTCGTGACACACATCCCTATGGCAGCGTCCCAGCTTCTTCGCGCACCCTCAAAACAAGAGAACTGGAAGTGACAATCGCAGTGACGAAGTGACAATTGCGCCGGGGTTGATTAAAACAATAAAGAAAAGCAAAGCACACACAAAAAAGAAAAGAAAACCACAGAAAAGCAAAAGCGAATCACAAATAAACAGAACATAAACACAAGGTGCTCACAGCATTAATCCAAGGGAACTGCTCCGCACTTCCGACAGCTTTAACGTTGTGTGGAACAGCGACTTTTTTAGATGCAAAGCATCTCTTAGTCGACCCTCCGTCGTTCGGCGTCCGCACCTCTCCTTTTCGTACCCCTCTCCCCGCCAGCTGTGATAACGCCGCACTCCTCGCCGCTCGGCTCGTCTCGTGCCGGCTCAGAAAGACACTGGAAACACTGTCCCTCCAAGAGCCCTAACCAGCTGTGATAACGCCGCTCTCCTCCTCGCCGCTCGGCTCGTCTCGTGCCTCCGAAGACAAGGCTGCACAGAGGTTAGCTCGCGACGCCGAACGTAAACGGCAGCGTCGAGCAGCGAATTCCTCGCTTCGAGAACGAGAAGCCGCTTTGAAACGCCAGCGGCGAGTAGCTGATCCATATGGCGTTCGGCAACGTGACAACGCTACGAAACGCCAGCGTCGAACAGAAGATTCCTCGCTTCGAGAACGAGAAGCCGCAAAACGTTCCCCACTACTCGATAAATAAAGAAGACATTTAATACGCTACTACACGTGTCTTTATTCTAACAACCAACCACGGTACTACTCCACGGCTTTGCATCCCCTCAGGGTTCCCACGTGGGAAGATGGTGTAATTTTTTTTTGCTACGCTTAGGCACTTGTCACTGTCAATTTTATCAGGTTGTGTCTGCACAGTGGTGTGTCTGGGTATTGGAGTGCCTACGACAAATATTGTGCTGCGTGAGCGTCACTCATTCTGCCAGGCACGTGATGGCCGATCTCCCCTAGCGCCCCCTCTCAGGTGGCACCCATAACGCGGGACCTGCCATGCGCCGCTGCAGGTACGCTAGTAGGCCGGGGCAGTACAGCATCCTCAAAATACAGTTTATATGCTTGAGCAATGAGAAAACCCGCCTCTGCGTGTGGAATGCTTCTGAGAGAGAGAGAGAGAGAGAGAGAGAGAGAGAGAGAGAGAGAGAGAGAGAGAGAGAGAGAGAGAGAGAGAGAGAGAGAGAGAGAGAGAGAGAGAGAGAGAGAGAGAGAGAGAGAGAGAGAGAGAGATTTTAGTTAATGCCATTCTGGTCGCGCTTGTAGCTACCTGCGAAGGGGCCATACATTTTCCTCCAAAATCGGTTACCCCCTATAACACTCTTTTCCGCCATGCACTTTGAATAATAATGAAGCCGAGTTTTAGAAGGCTAGATTTTCAGCGTTTCTAAGGCAAATGTGTGGTCTTATGAAGGCATTTAATATAATTCCCTGCGGTCTTCATAGTTTCATACGAGACTCCTTATGTTGCCCCTGGAGAGATGCCTTCTCAGCAGAGCCTTTTCTTAGAGCAGTGGAGCCGACTTTAAAGGGACTTGGTAATAGTGCTCTGTAGGCATACACGGTGTCTCTGGGGGTATTAATGAATGCCCTAGAACGTACCCTGGCATAAGGCAGCTTGCTACTCCACTGAAAGAAAAATTCATTTTAAGCAATCCATTTGTGTCTAACAGTGACGCCGACTATAAAAAGGATCGGTGTATAGCACTTTGTAGGAATACGTGGGGTACGTACGTGAGGGTATTTAATAAAAGGCGCTAGGGCCTTCGCACTTTGATGGCAGACTACCTACATTCCGTCTGGAAATGTGTATTTTCAGCATGCGCCTCTGTAAAGCAGTGAAGCCAACTTTAACGTTACTGTGTGTATCGCGTTTCATAGGGATATATGGAGTCTTATGGAGGTATTCAGTAACAAACAATTGGCGCAGCTTGAACTAGTGGTAGAAAGCTGAGAAACCGCAGAGCTCGCGGCCCCATCTAGCTTATTGGTTCGGCTAAGTTTGGGCGCGGTCATACTTGGAGACTCGCCCAAGTTTTCTGCGTGGTGTCGTTGTTAGACCCCCCTCCCCCCTTCCCCAAAGAACAATGTACATACTTTAATTACCGAGTGTTCAGTGTGCGTGAGCTCGTGGCTCCGTATCTCCGCACGAAGTCGTCGCATCCGTTCTCGAGTGGCGACGCGGCGGCTTTCGCGCCGCGCTTCCTCTCCCTTCGTCGGAGACCTGGCTTTTGCACCTCACATGGATTTCCGAACTTGCCGCTGAAGGTTCTCCATTACTGGCAGGCCCGGATCGTTTTGTCCGCAAGCTTCCACATCGCTCCCTAATTGGACAGCGTTATCACGCGCAAACAGGCGCCAACCGGCTTCGCGAACTCGGCGTCTGTAGCGCAAGATTTTCAATGCTTCCCACTTGAGGCACAAACGCACGTAAACTGGCGAAGAGAAGAGCACGCGAGAGGTCACGCCATGAAAGCTGGGCAGAGTGTTCTCGAAGGTCGAGTAGTGCCGGCACGCGCGATGACGTCATAACTAGGCGAGGCTTGGCTCCGCCTACGCAGCTGCGCAAAGGTTGGGCCGGGCGCTTTGCGTCGGCGGAGCTATTTTTCTTGGCATTTTTTTCCTAATGCCAACGGACCAAGCTCAAGCTTAAATAACTGTGTTATTAAAACTCTATTACTACAATGACTTAAACTCTGCTGTTAAATGTCATTGGGCCATCACACTTTGATATCAGACTCCTTATTTTGCCCATGGGAAACGTAGGACATCGACTTCTACAATCAACTTCGCAGAAGGCAGCAAAAGGCCTTCTGCGTTTCATGAAGGACACACGCTTGGACGAAAGACAATACTGCCCACGAAGAGACTAAAGTGTGTGCGAGACCCCGCTCCTATCGACTCTTTTTCGCCTGCCCTCTCTTTCATCCCCTGAACACTCCTTCCCCAGTGCTGAGTAGCAATCCGGGCTCTAAGCATGGATAACCTCTCGGCCTTTCCTTTCGCTTTTTTCCTCATCCTCTTATCAACAGATCATTTGTGCATGGTAGTGAAGCGGAATTCAAGTCGCTCAATATGTGGCGTGTTATAGTGTTACACGGGGTCTTGTGCAGGTATTTATGAAATACCCTTTGTCCATCGTTCTCTAATGTCCGACACTTTATATATTGCCCTCGAAGAAATGTCTTTCCAGGGTTCCAGGGATGCATTTGCATATAGTAGGGACGCGGACTTTGAAGGGACTGGATGTATAGCAGAGCGGCTTGCGCATTTACTCGACTACTTCCACTCGATAGTTTCTGCAATTAAGACGAAAGCCTTGCATATCTGTTTTAATTACGCGCGTTGTGAGTTACAGAAAATCGGTGGCACAAATAAGTTGAAGTTGTGGTCTGGGCGAGCGCGAGCCAAGGATCGCGCACAGGGAATTCATTAAAGGAGAGCACCCGCGCCAAAGCAGAGTACGTCGCTGTCACGCGTGCAATGCGAGCCGCCTTGAGGGTTGAAGGTACCGACGGGGCGAATAGGATGCTCCTGGTGATTCCAAGCGAGCGGAAGGAGCTTCGGGAGGTACTATTTAGGGGGATGGTCAAGTGGTGACTGGCGTGGCTGCAAAATTCAGCATAAACTTTAACAGCAGATAACAAAGGTCCACCTAGACCTTAGAAACCACACTGTTAGAAAGTTATAGGTATCCAGCTTCTGTGTTTCAACGCTCTTGCTCCGTTTATATTGTCACTGGTTATGTTGTCTTATGGGTTATATTGTCACTGTTTATATTTTCTTGGATGAATGAATGAGCGCTTCAAGTTTCGTTAACATCATCGCCATTATATTGATCACGTCATCAACTCGCGCAGCAAGTGAGGCATTTTAGCCCTGCTTATATCGTCAGGCTTCATTAAAGATCGTACTTTTTCTCTTTCTCTCTCTCTGTTTACATTTTTCCTGTAACAATATGCAGGGTCTTCGTTAATCCCTTTGGAGAGGAATGAGAGTGTTCTGCTTGTCGAAAAAACGCTGTCAAGTTTCAATTTTAAAGCGCTGCCATAGAGCTGACGTTTGGTTCCCATCCGGCCCCTCTACGTCATTTCCTTTAGTTGTTTCGAAGACACGGAGTAACGCTTTCCACGTGTGTCATTCGCTTTCGACCTTCTTTCCCACAAATTGCGCGCTTTGACAAGCGTTTCTTCTTTGTCTCGACTTTCAGGCTCTCCACAAGTTCTTTTCTAACTCAAAAATTCAAATATTCGGGATTTTACGCGTCGAAGCTGTTCCTGGGCTTTGAAAGGTACCGTGCTGGCGCAGGGCCGTGGAT